>NW_026651988.1:0-89721 GCF_029873635.1 Malania oleifera | reverse complement strand
CATTTTATCACCCACTCCATTTTTCGAAGATCAAAAAGTATTTCCCCCTACTCTTCTTCTTGAAAATCTTTTGGGGATTTTTTTGGGGTTTTCAAGCTCAAGGTTTGAGCTTGAGCATTCATGTCTAGTACCAAATATATTGCTAAGCCTTCTTGCATTTGATGTCCTTTTCCAGTCATTCTTCAAGAAATTTACTCTCCCTACTTCTTTCTCTTTGATATACTCATTCTTTGGAACAAAAATCTTGTGAGTATTCTCAAAAAGCCTTAGGCATATTTTTTACTCCTATATTTAATTTCTCTGACGAGACTCCTTTATCTTTACTTCAAAGTGTCCTTTGAACAGATACTATCATTTTTCCACTTCTCCTTCCATTCTCTCAATCAAGTCTCTCACCCATTCTTGTATAATACTTTTTATGACGAGGTTTTATCACTTCTCTATCTCTCTCCGAGGTTCATTTAAAATCAGTTTGAGGTGCAGTAAGATTTTACTCGTTCGTACATATTAGCTTATTTGAGAAACATTTTTTTACTTGTACACAAAATTTTATATCATGTTGTGGTTTACGGTTCGGGTGTGAATCGGAAGAGAATAGCTACGCCCTTGTAGTAGTGGATTGTAAAGGGTACTACGCCGCTCATGAAGAGTGGATTGTAAAGGGAAGCTGATCCCCTTGGTAAGAAGCAGATTGTAACGGTTAAGCGTCCGTGCACAATTTTAAGGAGCGGATAGTGGAATCTTCTTTTGGTTTGTTTGCCCAAGCCATAGAACAAGTAGGCGAGAGATGCCAAATCTCATTAAAAAATTTGTATTTGTGCTCCCTCTTCCTACTCTAATTAATTTCCGTACTTTACTTTCCACACTTGTATGCTTATGTTCAATTTGTGCCGAATGTTATAATTATTTTAAATATTTGCATACATATCATTTGTGGGATTCATGCTTGTTTAGAAAGATCCTAAGTTGTGTTATACTGATTGTGGAATTGAAATAGGGATAAACTGACCTAGAAGAATTTTTAAATAGCCAATTCACACCCTCCTTTTGGGAATACACCTAACTCCTCAAAAACGTTCGTTTTGTGCTTTGGACATAGTCCGCATTGTGCAGTACTTCATGATTAGTGGTGCCTGCGCAGTTAATTGATACAGATGATCGAATGATGATTTCTTGTCCAATTGAACTGAAATGTTGAAAGCAGCACAAGACTCATGCTCTTCATTTTGGATAGTCAGATTTTCATTTAGAGCTTTTTCAACATTGGTTTTGTGCCTTAGACAATAGTTTCATTGCAAAAATGGCTTTAAGTATTAAAATCCAGACGAATAGCCTATATTTTATGGTCAATTGAAGAAAATCCAACTGATAAGTACACGATTTCTCTTTTAGGTTTTTTAATATTTTTTTATTGTGTTTGATGAGAGTTTCTTGCATTTTATTATTGTCCAAACAGGTTTAATTACCTACCGTGAGTTAGGTTAAATTGGATTAAGTTTGGTCTTAGGGGCTAAGTAAATCTAAGTTAGTAGTCTGAATGTTTTGGACACTGATTAATTAATGTTTTTTAAAACTATTTTTTAATAATTTATTCATTTAGTTTCTTTATTTTATTTTTATTGGGTTTTTTTCCAAAATTGAAGAAAAATAATTAAATCATACAACCTTAATGAAAAACCAGGAAAAATTGGAAAAAAATATTTTTCAAATCAAGAAAAATATTTTGATTTATTTGACTTAGAAGAAAAAAATGGAAAATAAAAATCCGAAAAAAAAGAGAGAAAAAGATCTTTAAAAATCCTAGAAAATTTTAGAAAAATATTTAAAAAGGTTTCAGAAAAAATTTCACAAAGATTTTAAAAAATTTGGGAATGTTTTCAAAGTTACTTTTGATGATTTTAATTGTTTTGTGTGGAGTGCGTCGTGATGATTTCAAAAAAGGTAAAAAATATTTCAGACCTTACCTGTATCAACTCTTTTAGGGGGAGGGGAGGGTGGGGGGGAGGTTTAATCTAACAAGATCCCCTCATATAGGAGGTCTTATTAGACATTCTTAAATAGCACTTTAATTTTATTTTCCTTTCTAAATTTATGTTATTTGTTTATTTTAGTTACTTATTTGTTTATTTAAAGGATTAATTAAAGATCATTAAGTTTAATTTAGGGATAATTTATAATTAATTAGGTACCATTTGTAGAATAGGTGTGTAGGGGTGCTAGTATCTTCCCCTCGCATAACTAAACTCCCGATTCCAATTTCGGTAAAACAAATTAAGACTACTAGTTCCTTGGCCTAGGAATAGTCTATAGACCAATTAATGAATAGTAAATGAGTGTTCTAACCACACCAAGGTAAAAAAATATGTAAGTGGCGATTCCATTCAAATTTTAATATCTATTATCCCTCAACATTCTGGACCCAACTCTGGGACGTTGCGACAGTTGTATTTAATTTGAGAAACAAGAATCTCTTGCATATATTTTGTTATTTAGGTTACGTTCGATTTGTGAAATATAAGAAATTGATAAATATAGAAAATCAATATTACCTATATATTTCTTATTATTTCATCTAACAAGAAGAGACATTTCCATTCTGAAAACAAATAATAGTCCATTATTTGTTCCTTATTATGGATTCATAAAAAGCATCATATTATTATATGGTGTGTGGCAAAAGCATATATTTTTATATAAATAACTAAACTAATTTATTGCAACTAATTTATTAGTAATTAGAAATTAAGATAGAAAAATGGACAACCAAAAGTTGTCATTATTTTCTATTTTTTTTTTCACAAAAATGATGTAAATTCTTCAAAAAATAAAAATAATAAATTAAACTACCCAAAGCTCTTAATTTCTATCACTCTCTCTTTCCCTTTCCCTTTCCCTTTCCCTTTCCCTTTCCCTATCTTCTCTTGAATTTTTTTTTTGGCATTAAATGCCTCCGAAGTCCGAAGACCTCTCTCTTCCCCCTTTCACCAACTTGTTTTGCATGATTTCCCAAACCCCTTCTCAACCCAGCTTATTATTCCTTCCCACCCTACTTTTCAAATTGCGCCTCGGATTCCCTATTTGGGAAGTATCTCTTAGCCCAACCCTTCTCACTTCTTTTGCCCCTCATTCATGAGGCATCCTATTCATTCGTTATGGGCACATAACATCATGGACTTAACATTGTAGAGTGAAAACAAAAGCTATTAGAAAGAAGAGACAACTGTTGAGTGCTGGGCAAGAAAGTGTTTTGTCATTTTAAGGGTACTCATAGAATAATTTTATGGTACGTGAATCTATTATGTAACATAAGAATAGCTTTATGTATATAGCACATTGGGTTCACTTTTTCTTGTATTAAAATAAAAATAATACTAAACAATTGGCAAATGATGAATACCTTTCCACAAATAGACAATAAATATTAAAAAATAACAAGGCAAACAGATATATGCATTATTGTCATTTATATTTTACTATATTGTGATGAAAATAAGAATACTAATACCAAATAATTACTTATTTACCATTATTATTAGCAGTATTGTCAATTGTCATCGCATGGGGCCGTGGCATTTATTGCTATAACCCCACCTAAAGTGCATGGTAGGAAATTTGCCACCTTAAATTCTCCCCATCATTGTCATATGTAACTTAGGTATCAATATGATGTAGACTCTTCTACAATATCACTCATAAAAGCAATATTTTCTCGAAAAATACTTTTCTTCCCAAAATTAACGTCTTGGAATTAAGCATCTAATAAGTGACAAACTCATAGATCAGTTCTTAGAGATGCTTCTGCGAAATCACTTTGATGAAGACTCATAGCAGATCAAAACACTTATTCTCCCATCTGAAAGCACAAATATCAGCTTCAACAACCCTCCAACAAAGTCCACCTTAAAAGATTATGCAGTAGATCGGATCAGAAGTGTGGGAGCCCATCCAAGTGGCTTATTAATTTCATAAGGCATCACATACTTGTAGTTGTCACACTACAATCACAACAATGTTTCCATCTTACCTTTTTTTAACTTATTTGTAGGGTATACGATATCAAGGGCATTGTTTTATCGGGTCCTTTCCTTTTTACTATTTCTCACAGTTCTATTCTTCTCACAATTTTTATCTTGTATCTAGGAGAAGATTTGAATTTATATTTATATGTGTTCATTTTAATTTTATCTAAATTCATATAAACTAAAATTTAAGATTCGAAATTCATACTTCTAAATATAATCTTAATATTAAAATTGACACACTATCAAACTACGTAAAAATTACTATGCTTTTTTTTTTTTTTTCCCAAAACAAAACAGGAACAAAAGTAAAAGGGAATTTGCATGCAGAAGGTGCAAATAAGGGCATATACACATTTTTTTTTTCTTCATATTTTTGCATGGACTGACAATTTTTTTTTTTAGAAGTTGTGTGATGTATGTATTGCCTTCTTTTTTCAAATTCAAATAAGTTTTCAGACTGAACATGATTTTGAAGGAAGAAATTTTCATAATTGGAGAAAAAAATATTATCAAAGCAATTTCCCAATTTTTAAACTATTCAGTCTTGCATCTATACTTTTACTTTATTTTTTTTTAAAAAGTTTGAAATAGGAGTTTTTTAACAAAAATTCCTAAACTTTAAGTATGAATTTACCCTCTATCGGAGCATAGATTTTGAATGTTAAATTTAAATTTATGTGTGTTTGAATAAAATATAATATTGAAATATATTAATTTTTTCTAAAAAAATTTAAACAAATTCCAAACACTTCCCTAGGAAATTTTCTAACGAGAAAACACTCATCTTATGGTTGACTGGAACCATAAGATGAGTAATTAGATGGAGATAAGACTAAAGGAAACTTCCACTACACCTAAAGTTCATAAGAAACACATAAACCTTTCTATGTAATGGACCACAAGCTGCCATAAGACATTGCCCTATCTCTTTCGGGGTTAAATGTGAAGGTTCGAGTTTTAAAGCTACACCATTTCAATTTAGATAAGAATTCGATATGAGAAGTAAAAATTAGAAAGAGCACATCCCAAATACTTGTGCTTGGGAGTGTAAAATGTGGACCGTGATATTTTACCATCACTTAAATTCAAATTCAAGACTCACAGAATAGAATTGAACGAAAAAAATAGAATGAAATGAAAATTTTAAATGAAGAGCATGACAAAAATAGTGATAAATTCGATTTCATTTGGTATTGTTCCATTTGGACCATATGTATCAAACATATAGTAAACTCCTTCACAAGCAAATAATAATAATAATATGGAAAATTAGTCAAATAAAAAGAAACAGAAACAAGTTGCATTTAATTTAAGAAACAAGAATATGTCTCTTATACATATTTTATTATTTAATTAGGCTTATATTTGGTTTGCTCAACGCAAAAAATTGAGTAAAACTAATTTATTTTAACTAATCTAATCTTAATCAGGAATAGGCAATATGCAAATTAAACGTAACCTTATTATTTATGAAAAATTATAAGAGTAAAATATTTCAAAAATTAAAATTAAAATTAAAATTAGTAATTAAGATGAAAAAATTGACTGCCAAAATTTGTTGATATTTTTCTGTTTTTTTATAAAAATGATGTAAAATAAAAAAAAAAAAATTTATAAATTTAAAAATCTAAAATAAAAATAAAAATTATTTTCTACAATTAAACCACCCAAAGGCTTTTAATTTTTATAACACTTTCTTTTTCTTTCCCTATCTTGTCTTTGATTTAATGGGCATTAAATGTCTCCCAAGTCAACACACCCAAGTCTAAAGACCTTTCTCATTTTTCATTCACCCAGATGTTTGCCTAATTTCCAAAATCACTTCTCAACCAACCTTATTATTAATCCTTTCTTGCAATACTTTTCAAAGCACTCCTTTCGTCCTTATTCATGAAGCCATCTTATTTTTTGTGAACCTAAATTGACGTATGATGTTTTATGTATCTGTCATGTGAATTTGAAATGTCATGACGTCTTATTTTTGGAGACAATATTTTCTCTCAAAATACTTTTCTTCTCAAGAGTAATGTCTTGAAATTACAAACTCAATATTCAGAGTTCCAATGTGCCTTTGAGATGCTTCCGCGAAACCACATTGAGGAAGACTAATAGTAGATCAAAACACTTAGTCTCCCATCTCAAAGCAAAAATATCATTGTCGACAACCCCACAATTGACTCCATCTTACAAGATTATGCAGTAGAATGAGAAGTGTGGGAGCCCATCCAAATGACTTATTAATTTTATTAGGCATCACACCATCCAAATGACTTATTAATTTTATGAGGCATCACATACTTGTGGTTTTCACACTATAATCACAATATTCTTCCCCCATAAGTGAGGGTTATTAATAAAATTAAGAAAGGAGGTGCCGCCCTCTTTTACCTAAAAAAAAAAATCACAAAAATGTCTCCATCTTCCAACTATCATTTTTAAACTTATTTGTTGACTATATGATATGAAGGGCGTTGTTTTATCGGGTCCTTTACTTTTTACTACTTCTCACAGTCTCACTCTTCTCCCAGTTTTTATCTTGTATTTGGTTGAAGATTTGAATTTATATTTATATGTATTTATTTCAAATTATATCTAAATCCACATGAACTTAGATTTAAGAATTTTAAATTTATGCTTACAAGTACAATCTTAACATTAAAAATAGACATACACTATCAAACTAAGTAAAAATTATTGTGCTTATTTATTCATTTCTTTATTTGAAACAAAAATCGGTACTTTTGTGAAATATTTTTTTTTGGTTGAACGTATAATTATAGATTATTGTTTTTTTTTTCTTTTTATATTGTCAACATTATTGTGTGTATTGTATGCTCTCTCTTTTGTTGAAAAAGAAAACTACTCGAAAGAAGAAACAATTGTTGAATGTTAGGTAAGAAAGCTTTTTTATCATTTTAAGAAATATAACTAATGAAATGATAATTTTATAATATTTACAAAAAAAGTAAAGGGTACTCATACAATAAAATATTTTATTTTAAAGAAACTAATTTTTTTTTAAAAGAGAAGTTCATCCAAAGGAGAGTTTTATAAGCTTTAGTGATAGGTAATGGAAATAATAATTATATTAGCAAAAAGAATCATACTTTGCTTTATGATTGACAATAATCTATTATATATAATGATAAAATTGGATAGGTGAATTCCCAATAAACTTATAATGTTTAAAAAAAAAAAAAAGAACCTTTCCATCATCATTAATTTTTATTATTAATATTATTAATTTAATTAAAATTTTCTTTAACTAATAATTTTTAACAACATAATTTGCCATTGTTTTTAATTATTAACAAGAATATAGTATAATAAATAATAAATTAACGATTATTAATTTACATTAATATTATATTGTCTTGATAGTTTTAAATAATATTTTCTAGGTAATGTAATCTATTGTTATTATCTTCTAATTAATAGAAACATATTTGAAGTAAAATAATATATGATTCTTATTTATGTTTATAATATCATTAATTATGTGAGCACCAATAATTATAATTTATTTTATTATAGACAATAATAAATAGTAAAATAATATACATTTATTAATTTACATTATTTATTAATTTACATTATTGTGGTGTCCTCTATTAGTTAAAGTTATAGTTTCAATTAATATTTTATAGTTAACATGATTCATCATTATTAATTTTTATTCTATTAATATTTTTTCTTGTGTGTAAATATATGTAAATGAAGAAATAAATGAATATGAAAGGTCAAGAACATATTTAGAGGAGGGTGAGGGGGATGGAGAGAGATAGGGGAGGGGAAAATCAGGGACAGTGATCAAAACGCCCAAAAGATGCCTAGAATTCTCACAGGCTTCAAATGCCACAGGCCACAGGCCCTCTGCGCTCGCCCTCTTTGACTTCCATTTCCAGCCGACCAAGTAATCGAGTGGATTGGTATCTCTCTCTCTCTCTCTCTGCGCGTTGAAATATCAACATAGTTATTTTTTATTTTTAAATTAACTCTAATTTTATATTTGAAAGTATGATTGTGAGCCTTGAGTTTGAAATAAAATATAATTTTAGGTTACTTTTTGTCCTAATTCATACAAATTCAAATCTAAAACCTAAAATCTGTACTCCAAAGAAAAGAATTATCTTGATTTGTGGTATTTTAGATATCACTCCATATTTTTTTCTTTTATCTAAAAATTATAATTATATTTAAATCAAAGTGGATATGTACAAGTACATTTGGGAGACCAAGCTCCCATTCAAGATTAGTCCAACCAAACTCAAAATACATCAAACATGCGCATACCCGGGGACTAGGAGGCCAACATAACTAGATCTCAATAACTATCAAAAGCTACTCACATACAGAGGGATGGATGTTTGTCATACACCAACCTATAGATGTGAGTTTGAATAACTTTAACAATAGTATTCGAATGGGTGACCACCGCTTCATACTTCCTTTTGTTTCGAAAATGCCAAAGGCAGTACATTGTTGTGACTAATCTGGCTTTCTTCGCTATCACTTGAATCCCAGTGCCTTTGGCCTCTTTATAAAGCCATTTTAAGCTCGCCTTGATTGTTGACATCCTTCGGGTTATTCCCAGCTAGTCCTTAATTTGCTTCCAAACATTAGCATACACCCTGTAACTAAACAATAGATGGTCAATTGTTTCTAGTTTCACGCCACAAAAAACACAACCTTTGTCAAACCCCTCCCCACAATACTTATCACATGTAAGCAGCTTCCCCACCGTAATCAGCAACAAGATGGAAGAATGTTTTGGATGACTATTCTTCCATACCAGGTTGTGCCAAAGAACTTTGTTACCCATAGTTCTCCAAAATTGATAAGCATCCGGGCACCTAAATATCCCCTCTGTATCCCATTGCTTCAATTGTATATTTGCTTTGTTGCAATCATTACATTGGACAAGTAGCAGGTCTTTAGTCTCAACCAGCTTCTTGAAGAGGGGAAAGTCATCATGCTTAAATGAGGCCCTCCCATATACTGCCTCCTTTAAGATAGGCATGACTCACCCATTTTGACTAGAGAGCATCCATTTTGCTATGTATATTCCAAAGGGTTTAGGTGAGTAGTGCTCTATTCTAGCATTTAATATCCATTACACCAAGCCCCCCTCCCTTTTCGGCATGCAAACCTTCTTCCAAGCAACTAGTGGTCTTCTTCTTCCCCCAACCCCCCCCCCCCCCTTTTATAAAAACGTTCTACATAGCTTGATTACATGAGCCAAGTTTGTAAAAGAGATAGGGAAAGTGGAGAGCCAAAAACATTCAACTCCCTAGATCACTTAATTGATGAGCTCAAGCTTACCAACATATAATAGAGTATGCCCCGGCTAGGACCCAATCAGACTAGCTATTTTGTTAATGAGAGGGGAATAGTGAGCTAAGTTAAGTCTTGTGGAGGCCAAGGGAATACCAAGATACCTAAAGGGAAACTCTCCTAAAGGAAAGCCTATTATAGTCTTTAAATATTCCAAATTGCAATTAGAAACACTCGCACAGTTCTTTGTTTTTCTTATATGCGCTTCACATAAGTGACTTGACTGATAGGTAAGAATATCATCATAAAGGGTTGGTCAAGGGGATGGATTACTTAATCTACCAAATCAACTAGACTTCTTAATCTGCTAGGAAATAAAAGTCAGCACCCATCAAACACTCACTTTTTCCAATGTGGGACAAACTTCACGAGTGGATTTCTTAACAGAAGAAACTCAACACATTTTTATATTATGTTTATTTAAATTTATCTAGATAGTCTTTGAGAGCATAGATTTCAAACCTTTAATTTTAAGATGAATTTAGACAAATTTTAATACAATTTTGTATTACATCTTATCTAAATCCAATACAACTCCAAATCGAAGACCTCTCCAAATATAGGGTTAATCTAAATTCAAGATTTGAAATTTGTGCTTCCAAATATTTGTTACGATTATTATTGGTTTACGAAATGGCTACTCTTAAGAATAGAATGAAATATAATGAGAATGTAATTTATATCATTAAATACCTACTCCTAACAATTTATGCACAAATTTGTCTTATTACATCTAACATGGAATAGGAAAAACACATTATCATGGTAAAATTTGAGAATTTCATTCCTTGTTTATCTTTTGTTATGCGGTCATAAAAATGTTTATGATTTTATTTGTTGTATAGAGATAACACTTTTTTTGTGTGTAAACTATGAAATTCTATTGTTTATGGCGTGGCTTTTATACTTTGGATTTCATAAACAAAGAAGGAAGAAAAATATAAAGCACAATAGAGTCTCGTTGATGAGTGTCATGTGCTCATCGACGAGTAAATCCCAAGACCAGAAAAATCTCTAAGTTCTGGAGATATCGAGAGCAGAAAATGGGCTTGTCGAAGAATGCCCTATTCTCATCGATGAGTGTCCTTCTTTGAATTATCAACGAATACCTTGTACTCGTTGACGAGTGCAGCTAGGCTGCGAGCAGTTTTTTGAATTTTGAATTTGAACGTTTAGGTGGTTGGGTAATTGGAGGGAAATCTCCGAGAGACTGTTATACATGTCATTCTAGGCATGTATTGAGTGTGTGTGATCATTTTGAGAAGTATATTGTATACTTTGAAATTTCCTTAGTGAAATTCTTGTGCCATCACTTCTGTGGATGTAGGCTTTGCCGAACCACATAAATCTTGTTGTTGTTCATGTTGTTTATCATTCTATGGTTGTGTTTCATTTACTTATTATATTTATTCCACTGTGCTTAGTATTTATCCCAACGATATCACTATAAATTGGTATAAGAGCAATGGTTGTTATGGCATCGGGATTGTCTTTTGCAAGATTTGACATTGTCAAATTTGATGGAACTAGGAACTTTGGTTTATGATAGAGGAAAGTGAAAGATATTCTTGTGCAACAAGGAATGAGAAAGGCATTACTTGGTGTTCAATCGGATGGAATGGTTGAGGCAACATGGGGAGAATTGCAAGAAAAGACTGCTTCTAAAATACGCTTGTGTTTGGCTGATGAAGTACTCTATTGGGTAATGGAGGAGGATTCTCTTCTGCCATATGGCAAAAGTTAGAGAGTCGGTACATGTCCAAATCTCTCAATAATAAAATTTTTCTTAAGCAATGTTTGTATTGACTTAATATGGTTGAAGGATTAAACTTAGATCAACATATTAATGCCTTTAATCAAATTATTAGTGATTTGATGAGAGTTGATATTAAGGTTGATGAGGATGATAAAACTTTGATGTTGTTAAACTCTTTGTGTCCTTGAATCATACCTATGAAAAATCTTATGACCACTCTTACGTGGGAGAAAAAACTCTTGATCTTGAAGAGGTAACAAGTGCTCTGCTAAATTTTCATCAAAGATTGAAGATATGTGATGAAGGAGAAGGAATTATGGTAAAGGGTAATAATGAGCGAGGCAAAGAAAAACCCAAACATGGATCAAGTTACAAATCTCGAAATCAATCCAAGAAGAAGAAAGAAATCCGGTGTTATAAATGCGGTAAAAAGGGGCATGTAAAACTAGAGTGTTCGGATTAGAAGAAGGGAAATTCTGAGAAACTTGAAGGTGCTTCAAAATCTGTGAATATTGTTCAAGAAGGAAATTCAACGTGTAGTGATAGTGATTTTCTATCAATTTCAGCAGAGTCAAAAATTATAACGGACTCTTGGATACTTGACTTGACATGTTCTTATCACATGACTTTGAATAAGGAGTGGTTCAACACTCACATGTTAGTGAATTCTGGATCAATTCTTTTGGGTAATGATGCTTCTTACAAGATCATTGGCATAGGAAATGTAAAAATAAAAATGTTTGATGGTGCGGTAAGAATGTTGTATATGTAAGACATATACTAAAGTTGAGGAAGAGTTTGATATAACTCAGTACTTTGTATTGTAATGACTTTAATTACAAGTCCAAAGGTGGATTTCTGACACTATGGAAAGGTAATATGACTGTAATGAAAAGGCAGAAACTAGATGGGAATATCTACATATTGCAAGGAATTACCATTGTAGGTGGAGTTACAGCCGTAGATGTGGAATTAGATGAGACCGTTTTGTGGCATATGCGCCTTGGCCATATAGGGGAACATGACATGAAGGAACTACACAAGTGGAAACTCTTGAAGGGTTTGAAATCATGTCAGTTGGAATTTTGTAGGATTTTTGTTCTTGGAAAACAGAATAGGGCAAAGTTCAGATCAGCTATACATAAGACAAAGGATATTCTTGATTATGTGCATTCAGAAGCCTGGGGCCCAGTTAGAGTTGCATCAAAGGGTGAACATGTGTATTATGTAAGTTTCATTTATGGTTACTCACGAAAGGTCTGGGTTTACTTCATGTGCCACAAATCAAATACGTTTGCCAAGTTTAAGATTTGGAAGGCTGAAGTGGAAAACCTGACAGAAAGGAGAATCAAATACTTAAGGTCGGATAATGGGATCGAGTACGCTGATTCTTGATTTATGGAGTTTTTCATGGAGCAGGGCATCAAGAGACACTTTACAGTTCGGCGGACACTTTAACAAAATTGTGTGGCAGAATGAATGAACCAGACTCTTTTTGAAAGGGCTCGGTGTCTCATATAAAATGCAGGGCTAGCGAAGAACTTCTGGGCCGAGGCAGTGAGTATGACTTGTTTTTTGATAAATCGATCACCAAGGGCATCATTAGAGGGTAAAGTGGCATTAGAGGTTTGGATGAGAAATGCAGTAGACTACTCCGGATGGAAGGTATTCGGGTGTCCAATCTATGTTTATGTATCTAGTGAGGAGAGGTCTAAGCTTGACCCAAAGTCTCATTGTTGCATTTTTTAGGGATATCCAGAGGGTGTGAATGGGTACAAGCTATGAGACCCAGTGGCAAACAAGGTGGTGGTCAGTAGGGATGTAATCTTTGATGAGAAGGCTATGGTGAAACATACTCAAGAGAGTGATGAATAGAAATAGGAGCCAGAAAGTTGGAGCAGTGATGAACATGTTGTGCAGGTAGAGTTAGAAGCTCAAGACAATAGAAATGATCGTGGTCCTATGGTTGTAGGGATTTCTAGCTTGGGAAACCAGAAAGTTGATGATATTCCTATACGGAGATCCAAATGCATCAATAGGCCTCCATCAAGGTATGGATTTGAAGAGTTAGTATTTTATGCTTTTTTTACTAGTTGCAATGATCCAACTACATTTCAAGAGGTAGTGCACGACCAGGAGAAAGATAGGGGGATGGGTGTGATGATTGAGGAGATGGAATCACTTCATAAGAACCAAACTTGAGATTTTTTGGAACTTCTAGATGGGAAGAGACCGATGAGCTGCAAATGGGTTTATAAGAAGAAGGAGGCAATTTTAAAAAAGGAAGGAGAGAAATTCAAGGCATGGTTGGTGGCAAAAAGATACTCATAGAAGAAGGGGATAGATTATGATGAAATCTTTTCTCCAGTGGTCCAACATACTTCTATCAGAATAGTATTGGGGTTGGTAGCCCATTATGATCTTCATTTGGAACAAATGGACATGAAGACGGTGTTTCTTCACGGTGACTTGGAGGAACAAATCTACATGGTATAGCCGGAAGGATTCATTAAACCAGGAAAAGAAAATTTAGTTTGCAGGTTGAAGAAATCTCTTTATGGGCTGAAACTGTCTCCAAGACAATGGTATAAATAGTTTGATTCCTACATAATCAAGATCTACTACAAAAGGTGTGAGTATGACTACTGCGTAATGTGAACAAACTTGATGATGACTCCCTTATTTTTTTATTATTGTACATCGATGATATGTTGATAGTTGCAAAGGATTTAACTAAGGTGAATCAGTTAAAGGACCTGTTGTATAAGGAATTTGACATGAAGGATCTTGGCTCAGCCAATAAAATACTTGGGATGGAGATTCATAGAGACAGTAATGTGGGGAGATTATGACTATCTCAAGGTGGTTATGTGCATAAGGTGTTGGAGAGGTTTAGCATGACTGATGCAAGACCTATGAGTGCACCTCTAGCGAATCATTTTATGTTGTCTACTGTAGATTGTCCAAGTATGGATGAGGAAATCCAGGACATGTCGAAGGTCCCCTATGCTAGTTCCATGGGAAGTTTAATGTATGTCATGGTGTGTTTGAGGCAAAATTTGGCTCATGCTGTGAGCGTGGTAAGTAAGTTTCTCTCTAATCCAGAATGGCAGTATTGGGAAGCCATCAAATGGATACTTAGATACTTACGGGGTACATTGGGATATGGCATCAAGTTGTGCAAGCAACATGGTTATCCTTCAGTTATAGGGTTTGTAGATACTAATTATGCTGGAGATATGGATGATAGAAGGTCTACAACGGGATATGTATTTACCCTTATAGGAGGATTGGTATGTTGGAGATCCATGGTACAATCTCTGGTAGCATTATCCACGACTGAGGTGGAATATATGGTAGTTGTCGAAACTACAAAGGAAGCCTTATGGCTTGCCAATTTAGTTAGAGAGTTAGGGTTAAAGTAAGATGGAGTAGTGCTACATTGTGATAGTTAGAGTGCTATTTACTTGGTGAGGAATCAGATATACCATGCTAGAACCAAGCACATTGATGTGAGGTTCCACAGGGTTCGGAAATTGATTGTTTTAGGTGAACTTATGTTGGAGAAAGTTCACACGTCTGAAAATGCAGTGGATATTTTGAAAAAATCAATTACTTCTAAGAAGTTCAAGTATTGCTTGGACTTACTCCATGTCTCCAACTAATAGAAGGGAGACAACCCAACTGAGTGGTTCAAGTTCATGGTGGAGTAATTAGATATGTTTTTCGGGATTCTCCTAAGTGGCGTATAATCGCCAAGGTGGAGATTGTTGTTTATGGTGTGACTTTTATACTTTGGATTTCATAAACAAGGAAGGAAGAAAAATATAAAGGGGCAGCACAGCAGGGTCTTGTCGACGGGTGCCCTGTGCTCGTCAATGAGTAGATCTTGAGAGTAGAAAAATCTCAGAGTTTTGGAGATACTGAGAGTAGAAAATGGGCTCGTCAACGAATGCTTTGCTCTTGTCGATGAGTGTCTTTCTCTGAATCATTGACGAATACCTTGTACTTGTTGATGAGTGCACCTGGGTTGCAAGCAGTTTTTTGAATTTTGAATTTGAACATTGAGGTGGTTGGGTAATTGGAGGGAAACCTCAGAAAGACTGTTATATATGTCATTCTGGGCATGTATTGAGTGTGTGTGATCATTTTAAGAAGTGTATTGTGTACTTTGAGATTTCCTTAGTGAAATTCTTGTGCCATTGCTTCCGTGAATACAGGCTTTGCGAAACCACATAAATCTTCTTGTTGTTCTTATTGTTTATCATTCTCTGGTTGTGTTTCATTTACTTGTTGTATTTATTCCGTGTTTAGTATTTATCCCAACCAATCACTACAAATTCTTCTATTATAACTACTTTATTTTTCATAATAAACCTTTGGTGAACCAAAGTATGATCGACATAGAACAATCAATCAACACAAAACCAATCCTCCCTTCGACACACATTGAGGAGAAACACAAATTTACTTGAAAAATCCTTCAATGTGAAGGGAAAAAACTATAGATTGAAGTACAATTTCAATATTCAATTAACATAATAGTAAGATTACAATGCGTCTTCCCTAGCAAAAATTCGAGGTGTACGTCAACCATAAATCATTGAGAACAAGTTCTTAGCGCCTGATAAATGGATAATTATGTTGTTTTTAATACTCTTAATATAGTAGGTTAAGTGAACTTTATATGGTAAATAAAGGGTATTAATTTGACAATGTGATTGATTGTTTTTCTGGCACGTGAAATGATATTTTTTTACCCCTAATTAAATTCAAATGGGCTCATGTTGTTTATGGTGTTCCAAGATTGATCATGTCTTAGAGTCTGGAAAGAAATTTTCACAAAGGAGATGAAGAAATTGAAATGCAAACCGTTAGAGGAATAACAGAGATGCAATTATTTTGGAATGAGGAGACACAACGGGCAGTTCTGGGCGTGAACAATGTTAAGCAAAATAGTGCTAGGACTCAAGAGAAGTAAGCTGGGGTTTGTGGCAAAATAGTGGGGTTTCTTGGAAAAAAAATAGAAAAAAAAAGAACGCATGCAGTGTGTGGGATGTGAGGGTAGTGTGTTGGGAATTAAACACAACAGCTGGGGCCAAACACATGGGGCCTAAAGTCATGCAGCAATGTTGTGCGTAAACTGTGCTAGGATGTCATGCCCTGATCCCGGAAATGGGAGCCGGGGTGAATTTAAGTAACCTAACCTGTCTCTGTATCAATTTAAACATACATGATACAATACCAAAAAGAGGGTCCGACCCCGTGGGGTACACGGTTGCCCTATATTCATACACATACCAATCCATACTCATAAGATATGCAGCGAAATACGGTCTTTTATACATAAATAAGATCATACCAGAGTCTATACAAACTAGGACATACATTCTCAAAATTACAACACATATCCCAGGTGTCTACAAAACTATCTTGACAACCTGGATACCAAAACTTGTACCTAAAAGGCACTAGCAATAGCTAAGACACCCCTTGCTTCCAGACACTAGGATGCTGCTTACCGCTACCTGAAGGACATGAAAAACATTGTACGTATGTTCGGGGTGAGACACCTCTCAGTAAGGAAGAAAACAGTTTATATCAGTGTGTGGCATACCAGTGTCATTTTGCATACTTCATAACATTATACATATGATACAATTTGGAACAATTCGTACAGTTTCATACAATTCCATATAGTTCCAGCATTTTCACAAAACCATTCTAGTTCATACGATACCCAAAACATACATACATACATAGATACGGTTAGTGTCGTCACACTAGTTCGCAACTACACAAGGTCACCTCGTCTCACAACGATTACATTGCTACATACGCAACTACGCTACGACGCCCGAGGCCCAATAGTGATTACGCTGCTCCATATGCAACTACACAAGGTCACCTTGTCTCACATCGATTACGTTGCTACATACGCAACTATACTGCGATGAATCAGACCCAATAGTGATTACATTGCTCCATACGCAACTACACAAGGTCACCTAGTCTCACCGTGATTACATTGCTACACACGCAACTACAAAGCGACGACTCAGGCCCATAGTAATTACATTGCCACATACGCAACTACACAAGGTCACCCAGTCTTACCACGATTACATTGCCACATGCACAACTACGCTGCGACGACCTCGGCCCACAGTGATTACATTGCTACATACGGTGTAGAACACACCCTTCGGTGACCAGCCGGAACATACTGGTGATATTTCACACCTCGGATATAGAGCCGACCTTTCTTGCCCACGGTAGTTAACCGATACATGGTTGTTTTACAAATCCCTAGAATCATTTTGGAACTCACGTTCCTATACATTTCAGTGTACGGTAATAAGCCGCCACATAGCTGTTTTACAAATACTTGGAACAAATACATACATCCATACATACCACACTTATTTGGTTTATGGCAAATCATATCAATTACAATTTCAAGTATACAGTTTATGCAAATATGGATTACGGTCACCTCAATAGTACAATTTTAACATATCCAATAGTTTCCAAAACCAAGTAGAGATGATACCCAAAATCCCTAATTTTTCCCAAAAACTGTAACTCGAAAATCCCGTATTTTTACCCGATAGATTTTCCCAAATAAGTAGCCAAAACATACATATGATCGTAGCCTACAAGCTTACTGATCCTGATTTCAAAAATGAACTGATATAAAAAGAATCCCCTTACCTTAACCCGAATTCCAACTACGAACTTTACAGTCCCCAAAACTATGAACTGAGACTCCAAAACCTACAAATCACAGTACAATACATGCTTACAATCTGTACTACTACATATATACTGAATCAGAAATGAAAACCGAGCCTTACCTCGCCCGAAACCCAAAATCCTCCAGAACGAGATTCCGATCCTCTAGAAATGTAGAGAATGCTTCACTGATCCTTGCAGTAACGTTGGATTTGTGATTCAAGCAAAAAATGACAAAGAAATCGAGGAGATAGAGAGAGAGCTTCGAACTCTAGAGAGAGAGAGAGAGAGAGAGGATTTCCAAAATTTAGCAACGAAGCAACTCAAAAATATCTTTTACAAGCCTTTGACCCGAGGGGACTCATCGACGAATTGAGGTCCTCATCAGCGAATTCTTCACTAGCCTCGTTGACAAATTGGCAGCCTCGTCGATGAGCTAGATATTCCAAATTTTCCTGGCCTCTCGGCATTCACTCATCGACGAGCTTATGAATTTTGTCAACGAGAAGCCTTTAGCCTTTGTCAATGAATTATGGCCTCGTAGATGAATTCTGTGCAAATTCCATCTTTACCCCTCTTTTACATACTTAACCCCTATATCATGGTTCACGTTCTTACATAGGACCTGAGTGACAAGAGTGCTGTGTGTTGTGTAGGGCACCCAACTTGTGCCAAACAATAATACTACAACTAATGCTATTCAATATATATGAAACTAAAGTAATGCAAAAACTAATAATAAAAATAGTAAAAAGAACAAGACAAGAAATTAACAAGGTTCGGTATAGAATTGCCTACGTCTTCGAGTGTCGACGATCAATCCACTACTTCTTGACAAAGTACAACTTTAAGGTGTGTTTTACAAATGTAGAGTTGGGATCTTTATCTAGCTTCAACCTCAAGTCCAACAAAATACTTCTCACCAATGTGGGACAAACAAAGAAAAAATTTAAAACAACCTTTCTACCAATGTGGGACAAAAAATAACAAATCTCCACTTTGATGATAAATTCAACAAATTTTTCAGTCACCAACATTCTCTAGAGTTCCACATCATCGACGCCTTCTAAAAATATTCATACTTGTAGGATGTTGATCAAGTCCAAACAATGTTTGAACTTGATTGTTATTACAATCTTGGTCAACATATTTGCAGGATTTTCAGATGTAGCAATCTTCTGAAGAAGTATCTTGCCTCCTTCAATAATGAAACCGAACGTCGATGTGCTTCGTTCGTGCATGGTAGACTTGGTTCTTTGCCAAATGAATAGCACTCTAGCTATCAAAGAACACAACAATGTGCTTCTGAACAACTCCCAAATTTTCAAGTAAACCCAACAACCAAATAGCTTCCTTAACAACCTTTGAAGTTGTCATGTACTCTGCTTCTTTTGTAGACAAGGCAATGGTAGATGGTAAGGTAGACCTCCAACTCATTGGACCATTAGAAAATGTAAAAACATATCCAGTAGTTAATCAACGTTTATCCAAATCTCCTGCAAAATCAAAATCCACTACAAAAAAATAGGCTTTTAGTTACGAACTTATTAGTGACGGATTCAATTTCGTCACTAAAGGAGGGGGGGTATTTGTGATGAATTCAAGAACCGTCACTAATATGGACTTTTAGTGACGAAATTTAATCCGTCACTAATAAGTTCGTCATTAAAAATCGAAAAAAATCGCGGGAAATAGTTTTTCACGCATAAATTACCCTAAGGAAAATATTTGCGACGAGTTGTACAGTATTAGTGACGACGAATATCCGTCACTAAAAGATTCTTATTAGTGACGAATAAATAACAGTCACTACTATGAATTTAAAAATAAATAAAATTTTTTATTTCGAGTATTTGTGATGAATTGGTATATTCGTCACTATTGCCCCAGTATTAGTGACACATTTGAGACCGTCACTAATAATTCTCGTATTTAAAATTAAATTAGAATTTTTTTTAGAGTATTAGTGACAATTTTTTTATTCGTCACTATTTGCCTATTATTAGTGACGGATCTGGGAATCGTCACTAATACTTTACGTATTAAAAAATAAATAAGATTTTTTTATTTCAGAGTATTAGTGACGAATTTTTTTTTTTCGTCACTATTGTACCAGTATTAGTGATGGATTTGGGAACCGTCACTAATACTTCCCATATTTAAAAATGATTTCAATATTTTTGTTTTAGAGTATTAGTGACGAATTAATATATTCGTCACTATTGCCCCGGTATTAGTGACGGATTTTAAAATCGTCATTAATGTTTCCCGTATTCTAAAATAATTTTAATTTTATTATTTCAGAGTATTAGTGATGAATTTCGAAATTCGTCACTATTTCCCTTGTATTAGTGACGGATTTGAGGACCGTCACTAATACTTCACGTATTTAAAAAAAAAAAAAAAGAGTTTTTTTTTTGTAGAGCATTTGTGACGAATTTATTAATTTGTTACTATTGCCCTACTAGTAGTGACGGTTATGGATTTGTCACTACTAGTCCTTAATAAAGTTTGCCCTAATCTTTTTTCTCTTCCCTCCTTTCCCTTTCCTTTCTTTCTCATATGTGCGCTGCTGCGATCTCCTTTCTCTCTTCCTTCTTTCCCTTGGCTTTCCCTCCTCCCTTCTTTCCCCTCCTTTCCTTCCTGCTCTGGTTGCCTTCAACAGGTACCGCAATCGTCACCTAAGTCCCTTCCCCCCTCTCATCGTCTGCAAGTAGCCTCCTGCCCGAGCCACTCCTCCTCTTTGGTCATTTGCTCGAACTCCCTGACCTTCCTCTGTCTCGGCTCGTAGCACGCCGCTACCCACCACTCCCCATCAAGTCCCTGGCCTCTGGTTGCACTCAGAGCCACAGCCCTAGCTGCGCTGCCGCTACCCGGCCAGTTCGTCGCCATCGGGTACCTCGCCTCAAGCTGCACTTGGAGCCGTAACCTCAGCCGCGCCGCTGCTACCGGGCTAGTTCGTCGTCGTCGGGTATCCTGCCTTAGGCTACACTTGGAACCATAGCCCCAGCCACGCCGCCATTTGAGTATGACTTGGCTCCTGAATTGATTTATATGTTTCAATGTTTTCTTAATTTCTCACTTCTTTGGAATTGTTTGAATTTTATTTTATCTGATATGGTCAGCTCAATTTTATCTTGTATTCATCTTGTGATTTCTTAGTGTCTCTATTATATTATATTTTCTTGAACTTCAATATTATTTAAAAGAGAAAATTAATTTTTTAATAAATTAGTACAAAATAAATGTATTGCACAAAGAACAAAGCAAAGTTAATAGTTAGGATGGTGGTTTGGTGTTGATACAGGTTTGCACTTATTGACAATAAAGGGATATAAATATATTATAAAGATTGATGACTGGTTTGGTGCTATAATTTGGTCTAGGAAGATTCTAAATGATACGAGGCATGCTCTTTATTCAAATATGCTTTCAATTCTAATTAAAAAAAATTAAATTGTTGTACATGTCCTTCTGTCGTTCATTGCATTTTATATTTTTGCTACTATACTATCATTTTCTCATACTACTTATGTTCTTAAGGAACTGTTTAGTATTAACTTAATGTGATTTATTGTACTTAATAAAATTGTATGATTGTTGTGTTTAATATATTATTGTAGACACCTGATTTTGTCAAATTAGATACTTAAACACCATTTGGATACACTAATAGTAACATCAATCAATAATTAAATTTGTTGAAAAGAGAATATAAAAAATAATTAAACAGTTAGAAAGCAAACTAAAGAATGAACAATACAATATGCCAAAAACATAAGATAATTTCACCAACCACACAGGCAAACTAATTAACTTATTGAAATTTAAAGTTTGATGAGTATGACTAGAGTTTAACTTATTTCTTATCTATTGGTCTTTTTATGAAAAAGGAGTTGCTAGAAAGAAAAAGTTATATTTGAGTATATGATGAAAACAGTTGTAAGGTGTTTAAAAGTATATAATAACTAAAATGAAGCGCTCACATGAACAAGTAACTAATAATTTTACTTGGTTTAGTAAATGAGTTTTAAAATTAAATTTATGTTGAACTTTTTTAATAAGTAGGTGTGAATATTTTCTCCTAATTTTATTGTTAAGTATGCCCCTCTGAAAAAAGTTTTGTTTTGAACTTAAATCATAGGATTTTCTTTACTGGCTAATGCCTCCGTGAAGGGAGCCTCGGGCAGTTTCGATTCTGATTTAGACTTTGATTAGGATAGACTAGATGCTTGGGATATTTTTATGCACTTTCTCTTTTGCTTATGTACTGCGCTCATGCACCCTTGTGCTTTTATTTTATTTCTTTTTTTGTTATTTGTTTTTTATGGCATTCTGTTTTACCATGCTTTTGAATGGTTGTACGCGTGCTTCGATGTATCTATCTATATTGTATTACCTCTAAAATTAATGAAAATACATGGAGCATTTGATTTCTACCTATATTTTGGGAGATACTGGAACTGCCATTTAATTACTGTCATTTCATGTATTCATTACTGTCGAAATTTATAATGACTACGACGAAGGAATTAGAGCAATTAATCGCAATTTAAATGCAACATTCCTAAATGGGATAGGATCCGTACCTTTTAGAGTATGATGGTTGATTATAGGATTCACAATCCATGCATGATAAACTTTATGAGAATATAATGAACACCATTTACTTGAACATATTATAGGGTAACTAATAAACATGGATAAGAGTTGGATGAAATCTCGGGGTAGGTTTTTGCCAGAATACGTGAAAGGGGTACATGATTTCATAGAGTTCGCGCATCCTTATGCAGACAGAGCCACTAGAAAAAGGTGCCCTTGCAAGAAATGCTAAAACATAACATTCAAACACATTGATCTGGTTCATTCACATTTGTTGGACTTTGGAATGGAGAAAAGTTACACAAGATGAGTGTTCCACGGTGAAGATTACGCAGTTAAGAGCAATAATTTAAATGACGATGAAGATGAGGGGGCAAATATAGTAGGTGGTGATACGCATTCAGAAGGGTTAATCGAAATGTTAGGTGAATTACAAAGGGGGATTGCAGTGGACATGGGTGATGTCAGTGTGTTGTGTACTGGTGATGAAACTACTTCAGCGGGTACCATACCTTGCAATCCTAGTACATTGAATCGACTTAGTAAATCATTTTCTAATCTCATGAGGGATGCACAGGTGCCCCTATATCCAAACTGTAAAAAGTTCTCAAAATTAGAGTTTTTGATAAAGTTGCTTCATGTAAGGACAATGCATGGGTTATCTCAGAGCACATTCAACATGCATTTAAGCCTCATTAAGGCAGCACTACTGGAGGGTGAAACACTTCCCAAATATTTTTATGAGGCGAATACATACATGCATGAATTGGGTCTCAGTTACACTCTAATACATGCGTGTAGGTATGATTGTGTACTCTTTTATGGTGAACATGAAAATGCGAATGAGTGCCCAGAATGTGGTGAATCGAGGTATAGAACTAATCAGAAGAAGGGTAAAAACATTCCCAAAAAAGTTTTGTGATATTGTCCATTAATCTCACGGCTGCAACGATTGTATATGTGTAAAAAGACTACTACATATATGAGATGGCATCAAGGGAAATGTCTTCAAGATGGAAACACCCTCAACCATCCAGCAAACTCCGAAGCTTGGGGCAAATTTGATAAAATGCATCCGTGGTTTTCTAGTGATCCTCACAACATCAAACTTGGCCTTGCTTCAGATGGGTTCAATCCTTTCGGTAACATGACCAACCCATATAGCATGTGGCCAGTTATGATGATGCCATACAATATGCCGCAGGGCGATGTATGAAAGAACCACTAGAAGCTGAGAGCACTTGGTAATGATATTAATGTTTACCTATGTCCATTAATTGACGAGTTGAAAGAATTATGGGAAAAAAGGAGTGGAGACATTCGATGTAGAAACCGGGACAACATTTCGAATGCATGCTGCAGTCTTGTGGACAATTAATGATTTCCCCGCATACGGCAACCTGTCAGGTTGGAGCACAAAAGGTTACTTAGCATGCCTAGTATGTAATAAGGATGTTGGGTCCTTATCCTTGAAGCATGGCCGCAAGTTATGTTTTATGTCTCATCGCCGTTTTCTACGAACTGGACATCCTTGGAGGATTCGTGGCGTCATAAGGTTAAATGGAAAACCTGAACGAAGGTCGCCACCAAAGCAGCTAAATGGGGAAGAGATATTAAACCAGCTAAGGTTGATCGAAGATGTGAAATTTGGGAAACCACCAACCAATAGAATAAGAAAACGCGTTGAGTGGGAGTTGAATTGGATAAAGAGAAGCATCTTCTTCGAGTTGCCATACTGGAAAGATCTTCTACTACTCCATAACTTGGATGTCATGCACGTTGAAAAGAACATTTGTGAGAATGTCATTGGTACATTGCTTGATATAAATGGGAAGACAAAGGACACTGCAAATGCTCGCCGAGATATGGAAGACATGGGAATACGACCTGAGCTGCACCTGTTTCGTGATGGGGACAAAATTCTCATGCCATCAGCTTGTTACACATTTTCAAAGGATGAGAAGAATAAATTCTTCGACTGATTGAAATCAGTGAAGTTCCCCGATGGATATGTATCGAACGTGGCTCGATGCATAAACACAAAGGAAGGGAAGATGCTAGAAATGAAAAGTCATGACTGTCACGTCCTTCTACAATGGGTTCTACCCATTTTCCTTCATGGACACTTAACTGAAGATGTTCGCTCAGTGCTGATTGAGCTGGGATTCTTTTTTCGGTAGTTGTGCTTAAAAAAATTGAGCGTAAACATACTTGAACGATTAGAGGATGACATCGTGATCATACTATGTAAGTTGGAGAAAATTTTTCCACCAGTATTCTTTGATGTGATGGTCCACCTAGCTGTCCATTTACCAAGGGAGGCCATAATTGGAGGACCGGTTCAATATCGTTGGATGTATCCTATTAAGAGGTAAAGTACAAAGTTCTTGTATAATGGTCACGTGATTTCCCTGTTTGATTTTTTATTTCTTCATTGTGTCTACAAGTCTATAATGCTACATAAAATGCACAGGTTCTTGTCCACTTTGAAGGGGTATGTGCGCAACAAGGCACGACTGGAAGGTTCAATCATTGAGGCGTATATTGACAGTGAATGTCTTGCATTTTTATCAATGTATCTACATGATATTGACACAATGTTCACTCATGATAAGCGAAATGCAGACGTTCATGCTATTAATGCCGAAGATGAAGAACCTAGGAGCTCTATATTTCGAGAAAATTTTTGGCCTCTCGGTGCACGAGTTTACAATTTCATTGACATGGATGACCTAGAAAAGGCTCCTTTTTACGTCCTCAAAAATTGTGATGAAACTGTTCCATATATCGAGTACGCTATTTCAAACTCCTTACTTTGCATTGTATTTACATATGCATAATTATATACTTACTTGACATTAACATGTACTACTGTTGCATATAGCGAACATAAAGTTGAACTCCAGGCCCAAAATGAACGGAATGTTGACGAAAGACATAAGAAGGAATTTATTAATTGGTTTGGGAGTCGTGTGAGTAACAAAAACTGCTTCAGTTAGAAGCAATGTATGGTTTCACTATTGACGGTATTTTTCTAAACTCCTATTTATTTAATAGATGAAAGTCATGTTTTACAATAAGGAACCAACGACAAGTAAAGATTTGTACGCGTTGGCATGTGGCCCCGATCAATGAGTTAACCGCTACAGCAGTTGCATTGTTAATGGGTTTTGATTTCATACAAAGTCCCTTGAACTGCATAAAAGAACCCAAAATTGTGAGGTTGCGGTGCTAGGCACGGAAGGAGATGAAGATATTGACTACTTTGGTGTGTTGGATGATATTATAGAGCTTAGCTATGGAGCAAACAGAGTCGTCCACCTATTCAAGTGTACCTGGTGGGACATCGGCAATAAAAAGACTGGGATAAACACCGATGCCTACTTCACCAATGTCAATTTTAGCAAGACCTGGTATCAAAATGACCCTTTCATGCTTGCAACGCAATCAGAACAAGTGTTTTACCTTAAAGACACCAAATTGAAGGGTGAATGGCATATTGCCCAAAAGATTCCTCCCCGAAGTTTGTACGCAATTGTAGAAGTAGAAGATAGTGAGATGAGTGCCAATGAGACTGCATTCCAAGAAGATGAGCCATCTATCCATGTAGCAGTGCAATTTGAAACAGATGTTGTCGAAGAAGGCGCTGATCCTATACCATTGCATAGGGATGGTGCTAGGGCAGAACACGTAGGAGCTGCTGACATTACAATTGAACATTGTGTATACGATCACTTCATCGACGTTGAGGAAATTGATGGGGAAGATGAAACAGGGGTCGAGTACTATAGTGAAGAGGAAGACACTTTAGAAAGTGAGGATGCTACGAATATTGAGGACGTATAAGGGGGCAAGCATGTTATTTTTGTTACTATGTATTTGACATGTGTAAATAACTTAAAAATAGATGTCTGCTGCATCCATCTAATATTCGTACTTCATATATGTATTTGTCTATTTTTGTCACTATGTATCTGACATGTGTAAATAACTTAAAAATTCGTACTTCTTATATTTACTTGTCTAATTATTTGCAGAAATGGCACCAGGAGGTCGACGTTGGAGACTTCCTTTCAGGCACACTACTACATCGCATGATGATGATCCGACATCCTCGAGACCGACAGAGCCCGTCGATCCTGATGCGGCGGCACCATTGTCTGAGCCATCGACACATCAGCCAGACATGGATACCACTTATGCGACTGACACACATTGTGAGTTGCTGACCGTCATGAGTAGTGTTGGTATGGATACGATTCATTTATTTACATGTCAACTGTAGATGATAGTTATTCACGTGTATGATTATAATGTTGTTTTTAAATTAACTCTACTTTCAGCATTTACGTCCACGGTCAGGTCAGGCCGTGGTGCAGCAAAGAACATGTCACTGAAGAAGCACCTAGATAGGACTAAACAACGGATTCAGATCAACATTCCTCCAGGATACACCGCCCCGCTAAACGATCGATGCACCGCGTGGATGAGGGAGCTCGACATTATATGCCGATAGTATGCTCCAATCACCGCATTCAGCTAGCCCTAGGTGACTTAGGAGCAGTGCTTGGTCCTTTACATGCACATTTTGGTAAGTTCCCTAACCCTATATAGCTGTTTTTAATTTAAATGTTTTTTTACTTTTAATATACTAGCCAATTAACAACTGTCTAACATTGTAATTGTATTACCTATATATGTAGGAGGAGTTTGATATGGACATCCTCGAGGATGAAAATGGGAGGAGGGAGGTCGAAGTCCAATTGTGTAGTAAATTTAAGAGCTACCGCTTGAAAATGCACTCCTATTTTCGAGCAATGGGAGATGAAGCAGAAGCGCGACCATACGATAAGATATCCCAAGAAGATAGGGACGTGGTGTGTCGCCATTTTCGCGACCCGCACTATTAGGTAATGTGTTTGTATTCTAATCACTAATTTTTCATAATGATGTCGCTAATATGTC
This sequence comes from Malania oleifera, assembly GCF_029873635.1. NCBI lineage: Eukaryota > Viridiplantae > Streptophyta > Magnoliopsida > Santalales > Ximeniaceae > Malania > Malania oleifera. The sequence goes on along the minus strand of NW_026651988.1, from coordinate 62,307 downwards.
ATCATGACATCTTCCTTGCAGGCCATATGTGAAACAAATGCTGCGAACCGCAGCAAACTCCCTACGACGCATTGCGGTGGATCGAGGCTATTTGTAAATCATCGCTAGGTAATTACTATATATAAAATTATCTGACCATTACATGACATAATACTAATGATGACTTATATGATAATGTAGCGTGATCCCGAGACTGGCACAAAGGAGCTGCTGCCGGATCTGTATCAGAAAACACACCAACGGCGATCAGGGGAGTGGTTCGAGGGTGCGCAGGATCGACATGTAAGTGAAGAAAAAGATTTAGTTTAGTACTTTATTCAAAACATCAAAGTTGTAGTCTTACTTATTCCTTTTTATCATTTTCATGATTGAAATTAGGCACAGATGGTCGAGCTGAGGGATGAACCTGTTTTAGAGGGGAGTCCGCACATGACAGATTTCGAGATCACTTCCCAAGTGCTTGGGCAACGAGCGGGGGGCTGGGTGAAAGGTCTTGGAAGTGGATACATCGCCCCAACAACATCATCATCCATGGGTGTGGCGGCTCATGCAGAGATGGAATGACAGCGTCGAGGGGCCGAGTGTGATAAGCAGGAGATGGCTCGACAGATGCAGAAGATCACTATGGAGAACGCATAATTGAGATTGGACCTCTCCACCGTTCGAGCCCAAATGCAAGCCATGATGGATAGGACCACGTGGTTAGAGGAAAGGATGTGCCAATCTGGACAAGATGATGCAAGTGGCTCCTCTGATTGATTATAAGGTATGGTGATCACAAACTGAGTTTCATGTTAAATCATGCTAGTCTAGAATGTCTCCTGCATGACGGATGCAGTTGATGTGTATTGCATGCTGGTAGTGGATATAGGTTCTCATGTGCCTTCAACTTCTTATAAATGCTCTATTTGAACCTATCAACTCATTATATGCTATGCTTATTTGGCAGCCACTCAGGTGGGACAATTCATGAAGTTTGAAGATGCTTAAGTTTCCATTTGTTGGATGAGGAGAAGACAAGGCAGTGTAGTCAATGGGGAAGGAGAGAATGAAGTGGAATTAGACTTGTGGGTTAATGGGTATGTCTGAAAATGTGACATGTTTGAACTCAGCTCATGTAAAAATGTCTGTTTTTGTCAACTTATGATATGCTACGCTCATTTGGCAGCCACCCAGGTGGGACAATTCATGAAGTTTGAAGAAGCATCTGAAACATATTCGAGACATGGTGGGATGACAACTGCAAGGGCAGTTCCTGTCCCTCAGTTGCCAAAATTACAAGAAAATGTGTGCAACTTCATGTTCTTCTGTTAAATGGCTTGGATAAACTTCTTTTTTTTTTTGTGGGGGGGGGGGGGGGGGGGGTTGGGGGGTTAACATGACTAAGCACAGCATGCATGACTTCTGTATAGTTTCTAGATTTTGTTCCGTGCGTTGGACAACTTGAATCTTTAGAAGTAATAGTCGAGGTAGTAGTGGTGATAAGCAGTAAAATATAAATTATGTTCAGTTTTTCCAAAACAACTTTGCATAAAGTTTTTTTACTGCTTATCACCACTACTACCTCGACTATTACTTCTAAAGATTCAAGTTGGCCAACACATAGAACAAAATCCAGAAATTATACAAAAGCCATGCATGTTGTGCTAAGTCATTTTAACCCCCCCACCCTCCCAAAAAAAGAAGTTTACCCAAGCCATTCAACAAAAGAACATGAAGTTGCACACATTATCTTGTAATTTTGGCAACTGAGGGACCGGAATTGCCCCTGCAGTTGTCATCCCACCAAGTCTCGAAAATGTTTTGGATGCTTCTTCAAACTTCATGAATTGTCCCATCTGGGTGGCTGCCAAATGAGCTTAGCATATCATGAGTTGACAAAAATAGACGTTTTTACATGAGCTGAGTTCAAACATGTTACATTTTCAGACATACCCATTAACCCACAAGTCTAATTCCACTTCATTCTCTCCTTCCCCATTGATTACACTACCTTATCTTCTCCTCGTCCAACAAATGGAAAGTTAAGCATCTTCTCTGCTATTTATATTCTGAATTTAAGATATGGTTACATGTATTACTGTCGTGAATATGCTACATGATTGCATGCTAGTCTAGAATGCCTCCTGCATGGGTGATGTAGTTGATGTGTATTGCATGCTAGTAGTGGATATAGGTTCTCGTCTGCCTTCAATTTCTTATATATGCTCTATTTGAACCTATCAGGTGCAGCTTTTATAGGAAAACGTCCAATTTATAGACGGCACGTTGCCGAAATTGCGTTAAAATTTTCCAAAAAAAAAAAAAAAAAAAAGATAGGCTTAGTCGTTTAATATTAAAATATTTTTGAAAGGATGAGTAAAAACATTTTCCATGTTCGAGCAAGTGAAATTGTAGTGTTTTCTAGTTCTTATAACACTTGGAGCAAAAATTGAAAAAGCCACTTTTGTTTAATTTTCATTATTTTCATATAAATGTTAAAAAATTAGAAAATAATTTTAAAAATAAAATTTATTAATTACATTTAGTTTGTTATTAGAAGCAGATGGGAATCTAGGAACCCTTTTCGAGTGGGTCAAACAGTCAAATTACTAAGGAGGAGGTTAGACTTCATGTTCAGAGTCCAGTACTCCAAACTTCAAAGTAATATGAACAACATACAAATAATTGAGATTTGGATGAGATTTGGAAACAATATAGAAATAATTGGGAGTTGTATCATAAATCTTGAAAGTAATATGAACTTTGCATATTTATAAATTTCTATTGGCTTTATTTACTTAATGAATTTAAGTTAGTATTTTGAATGACTAAAAAATAATTTAAAAAGTATATTTATTTTTTACATTGGATTTATAATTATGTAGTTTTTTCCTTAGATTTTGCCGTCATTGAGAAGGGTTTGTTATATAATTTTAGGTCTACTTTTGATAACTTCTATTTTTGATAGTGGCCATATCATTTGTAGTGTGTATACAATGAATGGAGGGGCTTTATCTAGTTTATTCGGAGTTTCTTTTCAAAATTGATTTGAAATGCGATAAGCTTGCCCATGTAGACAAAATGAATTTTAGTTTTTCATCTGATAGGTTGTCTCTTATAGTTAAGGTATGATTTAAATATTAATTTTATTTCTCTGGAATCTTGATGCCCTTCTTGCGGTCATTGCATCCATAAGAAGGGCATCAAGATTCAAGAGAAATGAAATTAATATTTAAATCATACCTTAATTATAAGAGACAACCTATCAGATGAAAGTTTATACATTTTTCATTTGTAAATAAAACACATAATGTGAAGGTACATTGAAGATACTTGAGAATCCTTCACAATATTCCAATGCTCTCTACTAATATTAAAGAGAATTACACTAACGACATTAATAGCATAAACTATTTCTAGCATAAGCTATTTTTGGCCTCAAGCAAACCACTACATGCATCAAATTTCCAACTTTTGAATCATATGAAACCCTTCTTATATTTTTCTTTCTCTTTCTAAGTTGAAGGGCATTGTTTGGAATTCAACTTTATATGGTTAGAATAGTAGAACTAACTGCATTAGCCCTAACCATGTTGAATCTTTAAAGACTTCCTCAATGTACTTCTTTTGTGATAACCATAGCTTCTTGGCTTTCCTGTCACTAGTGATTGTCATGCCAAGGGTTTTTTTTGCTACCCCAAGTTTTTCATGCAAAATATTTGCTCAAATATTTCTTTAACCGATTAACTTTAAACACTTGATGACCAATAACTAGCATATCATTAATACAAAGTAATAAATGAGAAAATCATCAGAGAATATTTTAATGAAAACACAATGTCAAAAGTAGTCTTCATATAACCACGCTACCCCACAAATAACTAAACTTCCCATGCCATTGCCTTAGTGCTTGCTTAAATCCATGCAAACTTTTCTTTAACTTACAAACTTGATTTTCCTTTGCTTTCATTTGGAAACCCTTGGATGCTCCATATAAATTTCTTCTTTTAAGTCACCTTGGAGAAAATAAATCGTCAAATTCAAACAAATTTCTAGACTGAGCATGATTTTGATGGACGCTATTTTCATAATTGGAGAAAAAATATTATCAAAGACATTTCCCAATTTTTGATTGAAGCCTTTGACAATTAAACATGCCTTGTACCTAGGTTGTAAGCTATTTGGTCTTGCATCTATATAACCATTCATTATTTGGACTTGTGTTGCCTATAGGCAATTTTGTCACCTCAAATATATGATTTTCAGTTAGCGATTTCAATTCTTCTTGCATAAGTTTCAACCACTCACCTTGCGCTCATATGTTATGTCCTCTTGATAGAATTCTAGGTATCCCTCATTATCATTAGTGAGGAATGCATAAATTCATGAGGGGAATGCCTATCTGAGGTTTGATAGTCACTTAATGATATCCTCAATTTGATATGATATGAAAGTGATATTACTCAATGTTACATAATTGGTTGCTAATTTGACTTACCTCATTTCTATCTGTAAGTGGATCTACATCACTTGGATCACCTAGATCATCATATGTGTCACCCGTCACCTCTAACGTAATCCGAACTCATAGGAGAAGGAAGTGGATCCAAATCAATCACTTCATCATTATGATCTTTGGCTTTACAACAACTTTTTCAATTTCCTCAATGGTATGGTCTTCAGTAATGACAAAATCCTTGCTTTTGATCAATTCCTTTTGAAATGGAATATACAACATGTACCCAAAATTTTTAGGTCCATACCCAAGAAAATACATTGCTTTGTTTATGCATCAAGCCTTGATTTCTTATCCTTAAGAATGTTCACAAAATCTGTACAACCAAATACTTTTAAGTGATGCTAGAAAAAAATCTGTTAGACAGATAATGGAGGTGATCAAGGAGTATGAAAGTTGGACTGGCCAAAGGGTGAATAAAGATAAATCAGCTATTTTTTTCTCAAAGAAATTGGGTGTTCTGAGGAAAGGAGAAATTCTTCAAGAAACTGGTTTTAGTGAGGGTAAATTTCCTTTTAGGTATTTGGGTGTGCCAATAGTGGATGGTAAATTGAAGGCCTATCATTTTGACCCTTTAATTCAAAAAATAAGTAAGAGAGTTTAGGGCTGGAAAAGTAGACTGTTGTCGCAAGGATGTCGTCTTGTTTTGTTGAGACATGTGTTGTCGAGTATGTCATTGCATTTTTTAGCTGTTCTAAATGTCCCAAAACTGGTGTTAAAAAAGATACAAGGTATGTTTACTTCTTTTTTCTGGGGTTTTAAGGATGGAAAAGAAAAAAATGAAATGGAGGGCTTGGAAGAAATTGTGTGTTGCTGTGAAGGAGAGGGCTATAAGAGTTAGGGACATTTCAGAAATGCAATGGTCATTGTTCATGAAGTTTGGTTGGCATTTATTAACTCAAAATTCTTTATGGGCTAGATTTTTTGGAGCTAAATATGTGAAGGGAGGACACATTGCTCTTTGCAGACCTCATGGATCGAATTCTTCCTTTTGGAGGAAAGTTCTGTAGGGTATGCCTGAACTTTTAAGCAAATCTAAGTGGATGGTTAGAGAAGGAGATATAAATTTGTGGTATGATAAGTTTCTAGACTCAAAACCTTTGGTTGTAGAGTGTCCAGATGGTACACATTCTCATATCAAATTAAAAGACTTGGTTATCAATAATGCGTGGGATATGGAAAATTTGCAGAGAATTCTAGGATTTAATAAAGAGGAAGAAGTGATGGAAAAAGTGGGAAATCTTAGAAACTCTTCGGACATACTGCTTTGGCTCCTGGAAAAGGATGGTTGTTTTAATACAAAGTCTGCTTGGGATGTTATTAGAGTTAGAGCTCCAAAGTTTGAGTGGGCCAAATGAGTTTGGAATAAATGGTTACCGAAAAAAATTGCTATCTGCATGTGGAAGACTGCTTTTGGGTGTTTAAGTGTTGATGAAAAGGTGAGAAGGGTGGGGGTTTCGCTGGCTTCGGCGTGTAATTGTTGTAAGATGAGGCAGCCAAAAGATATAGAGCATGTGTTAAATAGGGGAGACTTTGCTACTAAGGTTTGGAGGAAGGTTTCGGTGGAGGTTTGTGTTCCTTTCCTTAGACAACAAAGTTGGAAAGAAAGAGTCCAAATGTGGTTTAATAAGGCTTCTAGATTTTCTCAATTGGGATCATTGATGGGTTTGATTCCTTATTTAGTAGTTTGGAGGCTGTGGAGAAGGAGACATTTAGCTAGAATAGAGGGGACATTGGAGAATAGTTTAGATGTGTGGCTGTCCATTAAGTATTGAATGGGGGTTTTGAGCAAGATCATGATAGGATTGACTCGATTAAAGGAGGTTGATTTTCAGATATTGCAGAATTTGGAAGTGCAAACTGTGAATATAAGAAGTAAAACTATGCAATGTGTGAGACGGCTAAAACTGGGGCAAGGGAGGTTGAAACTAAATTTGGACAGAAGTAGTTTGGGGAACCTAGGGTCGACGGGTGGTGGTGGCATCCATAGAGACCATACAGGTACTTTTGTGTTTGGTTTTTCAAAATATTATAGTTTTTGTTCAAATAATGAAGTTGAAAGAGCTGTGTTAGAGGGAATAAAGATTTGCGGACATTTGGGCCATACTAGTATTGATATTGAATGTGGTTCGAAGATTGTTGTAAATTGGATAAGAAAAAGGAGGTGCTCCTTGTGATATTTATGAGATTTTTTGGAGCAGCTGATTGGTTTATTAGAGGGAGTAGACTTTTCGATAAAGCATTGGTATAGAGAAGGAAATAAAGTGGCAGATGCCTTGGCTCGTCAAGGTACTAGGGGGAGGAATAGGTTGTTTACAAATAGTAGTCAACTCCCTAGAGTTATCAATGAGTTATATAAATTGGAGAAGATGGGTACGACTTATTTGAGGTATGTTTAGCTGATTTCCTGTTGGTTTTGGTCTATGCTTTATGTTATTTATCTTTTGTTTGTTTTGTTGCGTGATATTTGGTTTGTAGGTCCTTGTTTTGTTTTGATTTGTTTGGTTTTGTAATCTTTTTTTTTCCTGGATGTTGGTGTTGTTATTTGGGAGGCCTTTAAAGGTTTGTCTTTTGCCCCTCCCTTTAAATATCTTGTAACCACGGTATTCCTCCCCCAAAAGTGAGGGTTTATCAATAAATAAATTGAGGTCCTGCCGTTATTTTTATTTTTTTTTAAATATATATTTTTAAGTGATGGTTGTAAACATCATTTGTACTCCAAACTCTTTCTAGCATGTGACACTGCAAAGGAATGCATGAAGAATGATTTGATGCGCATATTGCCTCATTTTAAAGGAATCTTGAAAACTTAGCATGTGACAACATGCATCTTACTATTTCTACTCAAGTCTCGTTCATTCTTTTTGTCAAACCATTCAATTAAAGACTTTTTGAAGGAGTTGACAAATCTAGAATGCCCTCAAATTTTAAAATTTCATCAAATGACCCTAAATATTGACTAGCAATCAAACTAGATGCTCTCCAATTTTTAGCTTCTTTTGCTTTTAACTCTAGCATGAATTGCTTAATTAAATGCATCTAACACTTGCTCTTTGGTTTTAAAGGTGCAAACTCATACTTTCTTGTAAAGATCATTAATAAAAGTAAAAGAGTGCAATGAATAGAAAAGTGGTCTAGTTTAATAGGACCTACATATCCAAATGCACTAAATCAAAAAAATTAAATTTTCTAGATGGAGGAGTACTTTCAAAAGTTTCATTATTTTGTTTCCTTACTAAAAATGGCTTTTGAGGTATACTTTTAATTTGTGGAGATTGAAATCATAAGTTAGTCCCTCTACTATTGGGAAAAATTCATTTTGGTCATTGTACTTTTGATTAGTGCAATTAAGGACCTATAGTTATTTAATATATGCATTTAAAATTGTCATCCAAAATGAACTAACAGTGTTATAAATTTGCTAATGTGTACACCATGTTTAAAATTATTTTACAATGACTAGGATTCATATTAAAAACTTACTTTGAATGCAATTATTAAAATATAAAATTTTATCAAAAGCATTCACTATTGATTTTTTTTTTTTGGAGCCACCTTGATGCAACCCCTTCCCTCTTCCTTGGTTGATTATTAAACTCATGTACAATAGAATCTTTGAAAAAGATAAAAAAAAATTGCAAATAGCTGTTAAAAACATACTATTGTCGTAGAACAAGCGATGACGCATCCCCTTTAGTTGTTCATTGTACGCCTAAAGAATGTTTATAGATTAATATAAGTCGAGCTATTCTACACTCTTCCATCATATGCCCAATTCCATACTCTTTCCTTGCTCTATCTCCATGACTCTTCCTATTAAGTCTCTTGTGTGTACATCTAAGAAATATGAACACATCAAGAATGTTGGCGGCCAAGCTCATGACATCTGAGCTCCCCTTGAACTCCTCACTACATGTTCCAATTTTTCTCTCATCATTTCTATTGCGACGTTCCTGGACACAGAACCTGGGAGGTGAGGGAATAATATATATGATTTTGAAAAAAAAGGAATATGGAGTTGCCACTAACATATTTTTCCTTAGTGTGGTTAGAACTCCTAATTACTACTCATTTAATTGGTCACTAGACTAAACTTAGGCCAAGGAACTAGTAGTCTCGGTTTGCTTATAACAAACTTGGGATTGGAAGTTTGGTTATGCAAGGGGAAGGTATTTGCACCCCCTACACACCCGTTCTATGAATGGTACCTAATTAATTATGAATTATTCCCAAATTGAATTTAATAATCTTTAATTAAATCCTTTTAAAATATATAGATAAATAAATAAGTAAATAAATAAATGAACAAATTAAAAGGAGATTAAAATTTTAGGTGTGATTTAGGTATGTCTAATAAGATCTCCAAATGAGGGGATCTTGTTAGATAAACCCCCCTCAGAGTTAATACAGGTGAGGTCTAACATACTTCATTGCCTTTTTTAAAATCATAGGGATGAACACACACAAAAATTTAATAAAATCATCAAAAATTATAAGCAAAAGAGTCTTTAAAAACATTCCCAAATTTTCCAAAATTTTGTAGACATTTTCTAAAATTTTTCAACATTTTTCCTAAAATTTTATGTGATTTTTAAATACTTTTCCTCATTTTTTTTTCTTTGGTAAAGAGACATATCATGTGGTAAAATGCAAGAGAACCCAGTTTAACTTCCAAATGTCCAATATGCAATGAATTGGCATTTTAGAACATGCATGCATTGACGAGCAAACCAAACCCATATCATGTGATTAAAAGAAGAACAATGAAGCATTTAAAAGCAATCAACAACATATTGTGCTAATATATAAGGAAACTTGGTTCAAAAAGAAACCAACAACCATTATGGTCATATATAAGGAAACAAGGATCAAAAGGGTACCAACAACATATTATGGTAATATATAAGGAGATGTGATTCAAAAAAGAGAAACCAACAACCATTGAGATCATATAAAAGGAAACATGAAAAAAAAAAAAACAAGGAAACCAACAACCATTCAAATCAAGGAAGCAATTTGACTTAATCCATAAATGTAACGACCTCAAAATTCATACCATTTTTTTTTATATAGATATATACACCATAAGCAGTCCTATGCAACGAAAACATAAATCATAAACCATTTATACATAAATTGTACCATACCAGATTCTAGAATATACAGACCATACAAAAATGTCACTCCAGTATCATCTATCCCAAAAACATACACAACTCTGCCAAAAACTCACCCTATAACTAGGGTGCCCAAACACTCTCTTTATCCACGAGCCTGATCTGCTCGTCTATCTGGCTCACCTGAAAAATGTTAAAATAAAGGGGTGAGTCGACGCTCAGTAAGTGGAAATATGTTATTACTAGTGTGTGACAACTAAGTTAAGAATACTTTTAAAATAATAACTGAACTGCAATGTAATAATTCATCTGTAAAACATATCTTTCTTTCACAATTTAAAACATATTATATCATTTGTTTTTCTACTTTTCATATTGGTAATATCATACTATACTGTAAAACTGTAAACATATAAATATCTGTACTTTATCCATGGGACTCTGTACGTCATGATTTAACCCCTCATGACAGGGTTATGCGGCCCGTAGGCGGGACTCTATCTGGTCAGCCCTCCAGATAGGTCATCATACTCTACACTACCTCAGCCTGGCCAAACTGCATCCTCTCCTAAGCTCGGAACTGGCTACTACCTCGTCAAACCGGCCCCTCTCAACCCAGTGTACTGGGGAATTGCATACTCTCCGAGTACAGCTGACGGTACCCACATACTATATGAGATATGTGGTTGCACTCTATCTGTATCTAGCAACGGTACCGTGCTCTGTAATCAGTATCTATCTGTGTAACTTTCCTCAGGGATCTGATACTATATACATATATACATATATACATATATATACTCTTTTACTGTTTTCATCGTGTTTCCAAAATTACCATAACTCTGTCTTTCTGTACTGTAAACACTGTATCTATAGAATCTTGATGCTACCTTTGTATATCTATCTGTGTATTCTATATATATACTCTGTCTTTGTTCTGTATGTTATGTTAATAGGAAAAACATGGCATGTTATAACACTATATATATGTATATACCGTTCTGTAATAAACTATAATATAAAATACTGATTTGAGCATTTGTATATATGTATTTGGATATATGTATATAACTGTTTCATGAACTATTCATATAAAACTGTATATGCATGTACATTTCTCTGCGAATATAAATCTATCTCTGTATAATCTCATATACTGGAAAACCATATCAAATGTATATACTATCTATATCTTTATTTAGTATAGTATGATGTTTCATAACAACTGTATAAATTCACTCTTCACATGAAAAGTCTACTTAGGCCACACAAACATTTATGCTCATTTTCTATAAAAACAGTATAATAAACTGACATAAAAATATGCTTATGAAATCTCTATTAACTTTATTAAAACTCCTAGCATAGCATATTTCCCTTACCTCAACTTTGAAAAGCCTCTATAAAAATCTAGCTCTATACTCGCAGGATTCCTAGATCAATCTCCTGAAAACACAATATCCCAAAACAAAATATTATTATTTTTCCACCTACGTCATTTCTTATAACTACCATAAGGCCAAAAACTCAATAAAAGACCTTACCTAAAATTTGGGATGAAATCCAACTTCGTTTTCCTGACGATCCGCTCCGGCAATCTTGCAGAGAATTCTGCCAGGAGCGTCGTGGTAGTTTCGGATCATCGATCCGGCGACTAGTGGGGTCAAAAATGAAGAGAGAAGGGAGAGAGAGTCGTAAAGAGAGAGAGGCGCTGGAAATGAGATAAAATCCCGGATTCCATATATATATATATATATATAGGCGATTTCATCGAGGAGACCCTATATTCGTCGACGAGTCCTTCACAGATTTCATCGACGAGGCCCTGTATTCGTCGATGAAATTTAGGCTGCCTCAGAACCCCTCTCGGTATTTTCTCGTGACGAAACCCTGTGTTCGTCGAAAAAATTCGGAAAACCTTCGTTGACGAGACCCTGTGTTCGTCGACGAAGCTTGGCAATTTTTTCTGAAATTATTTTTATTTAATATTATCTCCAAAATTCCTCATTCGTCGACGAAGTCTACGGTCTCCTTCTATTTCTGTATCTATTTTCGTCTCTATTTAATATTTGAATATGAATATTTTCTAGGTCGTTACAATAAACATCAAGGATGCAAGATTTAAATCATAAAATAAGAAAAAGCCAACCTTAACCAAGTTGCAAGCCTCCAAAGGCAGCCCTGCAACCTATTCAAATCAAAACTAATTAGATCAAATAAAGCGAAGATTGCATGTTTTAAATCAAGAGAAAAGAAGAAGAAAGCTTAATCCTAGCCTACTTGGCCACCAAGGTTGCCATGCAAAGTTACCAAACTTCCTAACTCCCTTCAAAGCTTACTCCTTTAAACATAAATACACAAGAGAAATCAAACATGAAATAGATAATCATCAAAGTATAAACATAAAAATTCAATTTTTGCATGAAACCCATACCTTTTGAAGATGTACTCCTTTTTGTGTGATTTCTTCTCTTTCTTTTCTTTTTATTGGTTTGCAACCCTAGCTTCCCTTTCTTCTTTCTCTCTTCTTGATCTCTTCTCCTCCAATCGTGAAGTTGTTGCTGCAATGGGACTGCTATCCAAGCCATGAAACCAAATTTACAAAGCTCCAAATCACAATATGACCAACTAGAATGAGGAAGGAGGAGTCACGCACAATTGTCAAAGCTTCAGCTCAATCAGACAAGAAATCGCCATCCTATCGTCAAGATAAAGCTAACTATGTAGGCACCTCCAATCTTAAATTTTCAACAAATAATTTTCTTCTCTCCCTCACTCTTTCTTAGCTGTCCCAAGTATGCACAAAGCTCGTTTTTTGGCTCCTCCTCTCTTCTTGTGTGACCATCTTCCCTTGCAGATGCCCCTTTCTTATAGGGCTAGGGTTTCATTCATCATTAAAAGTAAATTAAACCATCTCAGGCAATTTGCTTTCTTTCCATGCATGTGCTTTCCATTCACGACGAGTTTCCATCATAGGCTCAATTGGATGTCTCCTACTAAAAAAAAAAAAGTGCTTAAACAATCAAAATCCATCAAACAAAACTCGAGATTTGAACTAACGATGAATGGAAGTGAGACCCAATATATCCATCCGAAGTATACCTTTCAAATAACGTGGTAAAAAATGTTGTTCTTTGTAGATTACATTGTTTCCCGTTTTTCCTTTTTTAGTAAGAAAATAAGTCGCACTATGACCTTCCCTGTATTGATGTATCACTATAAAAGGTTAGGTGACACGTGGACGACCTCCCTATGTCCACTATCATACAAATTGTTTTAAAGGTACACGTACGATTTCTTGAAGATCATCTACTTTTGATGGAAGACATTTGTCGAAGACTTTATTATTTTGGATTTGTATTTGTGTAGGTATTTTTTTTTCAAGATTATTAGGTGCTTGAAAACCAAGTGAAGTATTGAAGCAAGATCCACCTTAAGACCCATGTGAGCCCATATGGCTTGTGCATCACGCAAAGCTTGTGGGCCCCACAAGTTTATGCTCCGTGGGCCCCACATAGTTTTGGACTTTCTTTGGCATATGTCTCCATTTAATGTGCAATAATGCAAGACAACTAAACTTGCATGTATGCTTAGTAAGTTGGAGAGTGTTTAATGTGTTAGGATTTAGTAAGAGTATTAAATATCTTTGTCTCCCAAGCTTGTGTGGGAAGTGTAAGCTAGCTAATGTCTTGTCCCCACATGCTAGCTATATATCTTTCATTGTAAAAACTCTTATGGAGTTATGTTTGAATATTGAAAGAAATCATTGTTGAAACTTGTTTAGCTCTGTCCAATCTCTCGATTGTGTAGTGTGAGGCTACGAAATTCTCTCTAGAGATCAAGTGGTGAGAGACCACTCTATCCAGCGACACCATCATCTCTTCCTCCTTTTCTCACTCTCATGGCCTTCCCCCTTATACAACCGCATGGCCACTCCTCCCTACACTCCTTAGCTGTGTTTATATTGGTGTTTCAAAGCTTGTTTGAAGGATTTACGACGTGGTATAACTAACTCGTGTTGAACAACGTCAAGTCATCCAACAAAATCTCTTGGTAAATTCAATACTTGCTTGAATACTTGCTGTATTTTGTGAGCCATAGCTAGTAGCATAAAATTCCATACTTAAATAACCTATTTTAATCCTTAGAATTCAATATTGATATTTGCTAGCTTAAATCAATTTTGTGAATATTTGTTTGTTAACTTAGAACTTACATTCTTGAATCTTTGAAATTAACATCTTTACGCATAAATCTTGATTCCTTGATCAGTAACTCTTGGGACTTATTTTCTAGACAAAATCATACACCTTCTAATAAATCCAACATGTGAAATAATTTGTAGTGTTTATGTTTGGTTAATTAAATTATTAAATCAAAGTGTTTTGAGTGCATATGCTTGTGTGAGGGTTGAACCGTAGGACTAGGTCGACCAATCCCGTCCTATATCATCTTAGTATTAGAGCCTAGGTTGAATTAGGCAAACCCTAAAACTGCCATTTTCCATTAGAGCTTGCAAGAATTCAATTTCTATCTGAAACTGTAGATAGTTTCAGACAAAACAGTCAACCATTTTGCCCTGTACAACATGTGCAGATTTTGAACTTTGGGTATTTAGATGTTAGTAGATGATAGGGATCAACATGCCTTACCCATTTCCCATGCAAATATGGTTACTCGAGGACAACCTCTCGATGTCCACTCCTTTGCCGACATGGTGACACGTGGATAATCTTGTGATGTCCACTATCATACAAATTGTTTTGTAGGTACACGTGGGATTTCTTGAAGACCATCTACTTTTGATGGAAGGCATTTGTTAAAAATTTTTATTATTTTGGATTTTTATTTGCTTGGATATTTTATTTCAATATTATTAGGTGCTTGATGACCAAGTAAAGTATTGAAGCAAGATCCACCTCAAGAACCATGTGGGTCCCACACGGCTTGTGGGCCCCACACGATTATGATTTATGGGCCCACACGATTTTGTACTTCCTTTGGCATATGTCTCCATTTAATGTGTAATAATGCAAGACAACTAAACTTGCATGTGTGCTTAGAAAGTTGGAGAGTGTTTAATGTGTTAGGATTTAGTAAGAGTATTAAATATCTTTGTCTCTCAAGCTTGTGTGGGAAGTGTAAGCTAGCTAATGTCTTGTCCCCCCATGCTAGCTATATATCTTTCATTGTAAAAACTCTTATGGAGCTATGTTTGAATATTGAAAGAAATCATTGTTGAAGCTTGTTTAGCTTTGTCCAATCTCTTGATTTTGTAGTGTGAGGTTACGACATTCTCTCTGGAGATCAAGTGGTGAGAGACCACTTTATCCAGTGACACCATCATCTCTTCCTCCCTTTCTCACTCTCATGGCCTTCCCCCTTATACACCCACACGGCCACTCCTCCCTACACTCCTTAGCTGTGTTTATATTGGTGTTTCAAAGCTTGTTCGAAGGATTTACAGCGTGGTCTAACTAACTCGTGTTGAACAACGTCAAGTCATCCAAAAAAATCTCTTGGTAAATTTAGTACTTGCTTGAATACTTCTGTATTATGTGAGCCATTGCTAGTAGCATAAAATTCCATACTTGAATAATCGATTTGAATCCTTAGAATTTAATATTGATACTTGCTAGCTTAAATCAATTGTGTGAATATTGGTTTGTTAACTTAGAACTTACATTCTTGAATCTTTGAAATTAACATCTTTACGCATAAAGTTTGATTCCTTGATCAGTAACTCTTGGGACTTATTTTCTTGGACAAAATCATACACCTTCTCCAAAATCTAACATGTGAAATAATTTGTAGTGTTTATGTTTGGTTAATTAAATTCTTAAATCAAAGTGCATGTTTTGAGTGTATATGCTTGTGTGAGGGTTGAATCGTAGGACTAGGTCGACCAATCCCGTCCTACATCATAATGAAGTATATGTGCAGAGATCTCACGTCAAAATAGATGTTATTGTACTAGAAGCAAAACTAGCTCTAGAGAGCTTCAAATATCAAACACTATTCAAAATGGAGGAGGATGAGTCACAAACATGCCACTAAAATTTCAGCTCAAGTAGATGACAAATCACCTCCTACTAGCAATCTTTTTTTTTTCTCTCTCTCTCTCTCTTCTTGGTAGAAATTGTTTCTAAGCAAGGAATGGTCACCTCACCTTTCACAGAGTTGGTATCATAGCTCAATAAGAATACTTCACATCATGAATTTAATTAGGACAAGACTTATCCCAATTAGAGTCTTGTACCCAATTAGGATAATAAGACTTTGAGAACTAGAGATTAGGATAGAGCTTACAACCCTCTCTACCTCATCGACATATATGTGTCTCATCCTCCATATTGGATTCAAACCCAATATGTTAGGAACTTAGTTGTGGGAGCTGCTTGCTTGAAACCTCCTCAATACACACATACATATATGCTTACACGTGTGCAACTTTATATATGTATTTGAAAGGCTTTTTTTAAATATTTATTTAGAAAATGAAAGCTGAGTTACCAAGTTGGAGCCAAATGCCTTTCCTCCTCACAACCGCTAGAACAGCTCCAAAAGCTTTGTTTCCATTATCTACAGCAATCTCCTTAATAATCATTCTTTCCCATGGATTGATCACTGCTGCAGAAGGCAACAACAATGAATGGCACATGAACATCGGAGTAATAGTTGATCCTAACTCTCGTTCTGGCAAAGAGGAAACAACAGCTATATTGATAGCAGCTCAAAACTTCAACAAAAATTCATCAAACAAAGGAAAGCTGTTTCTCCACTTCCAAAACTCCAGCGGGGATCCCCTTAGAGCAGCTTCTGGAGGTAATTAAGATCATTTTTCCTCCCTCCATACCTAAAAAAACATTGCTGATGGAAAAAAAATATGAATTTTAATTGATATTTATGGAGTTCTTTATAAATGGCTACAGTTGAGGAGCTTATCAAGGAGAAGGATTTACAAGTAATCATTGGAATGGATACATGGCAGGAAGCAGCTTTGGTAGGTGAGGTTGGGGAGCGAGCTCAAGTCCCGGTTCTTTCCTTTGCTACAGCTTCTATTGCACCGCCGTTATCAAAACTCCGATGGCCCTTCTTGGTGCGAATGGCAAACAACAACGGTGTTGAAATGAAATGTATTGCGGCTATTGTTCACTCCTACGGTTGGCGACGGCTTGTAGTAATTTATGAAGATGATGCATACAGTGGTGAATCTGGAATGGTGGGTCTTTTATCAGAGGCTCTATGGGAGGTTGGCTCGGAGATTGAGTGTCAATTGGTTCTTCCACCAGCCTCGTCTCTTTCTGATCCAAAAGGGTATGTTCAGGAAGAGCTAAAAAAGTTGCAGACCACCAAACAGTCCAGGCTCTTTATTGTTCTTCGTTCCTCGTTAACTCTGGCTGCTCATTTGTTCAGTGAAGCAAAGAAGATGGGTCTAATGGGGAAAGACTCGGCCTGGATAGTGACAGATGCTATTACAAGCTTCTTACACTCTTTTAACGACACTGTTTATTTTTCAATGAATGGTGCATTAGGAACAAAGACCTACTACGAAAAAAATGAGCCTTTTGAGGACTTCAGTCATCAGTTCAAGAAAATTTTCCGGCGGAAATATCTCAATGAAGATAAACTTGAACCAGGTATGCGTGCTTTAAGAGCATATGACAGCATTATCACAGTTGTACAGGCCATGGAGAAATTAGCTGGTAACTATAGTAATTCAAAGATGTTAGTGCAAAGTATACTGTCAAGCAATTTCACTGGTTTAAGTGGGAAAATTCACTTTAATACACATGAATTATCAGCGTCCCCAATATTCAGAATTGCAAATGTCAATGAAAATGGGTATAGAGAGCTTGACTTTTGGTCGCCCAAGTTTGGATTCTCAAAGAACCTCATTATTGAAGGAGAGAGAGATGGAGGCGGGGAAGTGGTAAATGGGTTGGTGAATTGGCCAGGGGATCTGAATCGGGTCCCAAAAGGTTGGGCAATGCCTACTAATGCACAACGGCTGAAGATTGGAGTTCCAGGCAGAACATCATTTGAGAAATTTGTGAAGGTTGATCCAACGAAGACTGACAGTGACCCGACTAAATATTCTGGTTTCTGCATTGCGATATTCTGGGAAGTGGTGAAACGTTTGGAGAAAAATTATAACCTGCCCTATGAATTTACCGCTGTGAATGATTCATATGATGCACTGGTTCAAAGTGTCTATAACAAGGTAATGATTTCTGTCAGCATCCTCTTGTTTGAGGTAACTGTTGATCATACTAATGTGAAGATTGTTCACTGCTAAAACAAGTCATCTCTGCATTTGTTGTGCAGATAGATTGACCAATTAATAGATCTTTCTCTACTTTGATTCTAGTCTTCCAACCATCGAGGTTTGGTCTTTTTTGGCTAAGGGATAGGTAGGAAGGGGGAATAATTAGGCCAATTTTGACTAATTCCCTGAAACTTCTAATTCTTGGCTTCAAAAACTCTTCTGCTGGAGTTCTCTTATAGTTTTTCTCATGTTAATGACTAGTTATTGCATACAGATATCGTAGATCTTTTGAAGAGTGATTTTATGCTATAGCTATCTAGTGGATGTACTGGAGCTTGCTTTGTCCTTTGTTTTAATGATTTTGTCTCCTATTGATTCAAATTTTTCTGTCATGTCCAAAATTGATGGGAACTAGACTTTTGATGCTGCTGTCGGAGATGTAACAATCTTAGCCGAGCGAATGGAATTTGTTGAGTTCACTCAGCCATTTTCCGAATCAGGGCTGTTGATGATTGTCCCAGTGAAATCAAAATCGCATGAGGAATGGATATTCTTGAAGCCTTTCACCATGGAAATGTGGGCAGTGACTGCTGCCATCTTAATATACACAATGTTTGTAGTCTGGTTCTTGGAGCATCGAACCAATCCAGATTTCAGAGGCCGATGGAATGATCAGCTTGGCACTGCACTATGGTTCACCTTCTCTTCCCTTTTCTTTGCTCACAGTGAGTATTAAATTCAGGAAATTAACTATATAAACTAACACAATTCCTTTATTATTAGTATAACAATTATGAAGCCACCAATCCGACCCTATCACATTCCCATTCCAGCCTACCTAGAACCGGAAGAAGATTGGCTGCAGTCTGGACGCTGCAGTTATTTCTTTAAGTAGATGTTGTGCTCATGTAATCCTCCCAGCTGCCATTAGTTTCTGCATCTTGACCCGTAGCAATCATTAGTTCAGTAATATATCTTCTTTTAATTTCTAAGGTGCCCATTTCACTTGTAAAAAATGTTGAATTGTAAAGTCATTTCTAGCATTCAAAATCCAACATAAGGGTTGTCCTATTCATATGGTGGCTGTACTATTTATATGGTAACTATACTATTTATTTAGTGGTTGCACAAGTCTACAAAGGTAACTGCACTGTTCATTTGACAGCTTTGAAAAGGAGGCTTACAAAGCACTATTCATTTGACGGCTTTTGAAAATGAGGCTTATAAAATCTCTATAAATAGGGAAGCGGTGGTGAAGGAATATATCCATCTCAAGCATCTCCAACTCCACCTTTAGAGAGAAAAATCAAGTACTCTCCTATAAAGTATCTCTGCTGTAACTTATGTTTCTAGTTTCTCTTAATTGGAGAGAAGTTGTATCGTTATTTTTTATAGTGGATTGTTTCTACTCTTGTCCGTGGTTTTTCTCTCGATTTGTTTGGGGACTGTTCACGTAAATTTAGGTGTCAATTCCTATTTTCTCATTTCTTATTTTTGCTGTGTGATACTGTTCTTACTCATTCAATGTCCTAACAAAAAACTCTTTTCCTTCTCTTGTGAGATCACTCGCCAAGAATTTTAGGACTCGTCCTACCATTAATAGAGAGAAATAAGCACATCCCCCCCAGTATGGGACTTAAAGGTGGTAGGATAAAGGTACTCCCTATGGGCTAGATGTTCATTTAGTAGATTTGGTCATGCTGCCCACAACTGCTATTCGTTTTGGCATCCCTAATATCCATCATTTTGAGTACCATAGACGATGTCGATGATGACTTGAGGATGTGACAAACATTCCAAACAACCTTAAAACATTAAAAATAGTCATTTCTAAACGGCAGTGATGAATTTGTTCCTGAGTTTAGTCATTTGTTATTTCACTGTTTCATTCTCCAGGGGAAAGGATTCACAGCAACCTCACTCGAGCAATAGTAGTGGTGTGGCTCTTTGTTGTACTGATCTTAACATCAAGCTATACGGCCAGTCTCAGCTCGATGCTCACTGTTCAACAAATAGAACCAAATGTGACAGATATCAATTGGCTAAGGAGTTCCAACCAGAAAGTTGGTTGCGATGGCGATTCATTTGTAAGGAAATACGTGGAGTCTGTGCTTCATTTCCCTGCACACCATATCATTAACGTCAGTGATGAGTACACTTATCCAGGAGAGTTCGAAAACCGTACTTTCACCGCGGCATTCCTTGAAGTCCCATACGGGAAAGCTTTCCTCAATCAGTACTGCCAGGGCTATACTACTGCAAAACCCACCCACAGATTTGGGGGATTGGCCTTTGTAAGTATTAACCTTAAAAATTTTTGTGCCTTTGAATTTTTCCATGCTTAGGCCTGTTCACTCGTTGAAAACAATTTTATTTTTTGATTTCATTTGTACAATGAACCATAAGACTGCCACCTTTTTTTCCGGTTTACCGGGCTCTAGGCTTTGCCATGCAAACATTGGGGAACTGGAAGATAAAGGGAGGCATTTTTCAATGCTTCTTGAAATTGAAAATGAGAAATAAAAATTATTGTAGACACTCATTTTGTTAGGAGGCATATAACAAATTTTTGTTTCATAAAATAGAAACAAAAAAAAAAAAAAAAAAAAACAGAAAAAAAATTGGAATATAGGGATAAATGAATTTGAACACTGGAAATAATATTAAAAAAAAAAGGAATATATATATACATATAAGAGGTGGGCCAGCATCTTCAAGCTCCAAAATTCAAACTTACAAAGAAAAATCAAGAAATTAAACATGCATGAAAAATGTGCAAAAATCAGAAATAAAAAGTGATTGACAGGATAAATGTAATTGAATCTTGATTGATGAAATTGATAATTTGTTTTGAAGTTTAATTGAGCAATCAAAAATTGTTTGGTTAGTCAAATTCAATTCATACAAATTCTTCAAGCCTATAAATAGAGGCTTCTAAAAGTGAGATAGACACACAATGATACATTCACACAGAGAATTATAGAGAGGAGGTCATTAAGACAATTTTTGCAAAAAAATCAAAGAGGTCCTGATTAAGAGTGAATCTAAATTTTGAAAAAAAAAAAAAATTGATGGAGAATTGAGTTGTTGCTAAATTCAGAAGTTGTTGGAGGTGCTAAAGGTCGGAATTTGGGGTTGAGGATCTCAAACAAAATCAAAGGAGAGTGAAAAGACTGAAGTAGTTGAAGACCGGATGTTGGTTTTGATTTATTTTTAAATCTTTATTTTGTTTTCATGTACATTTATACAAAAACAGACATTGTAAAAAGAAAAATGCTCTGAAATTGACCCAATGATCTGACCAGATCGGACCCATCAATCTAGATCCGACTCAATGGTTTATATCTGACCCACTCACCCAAGTCCATTTTATAACTTGAATCCAACCTATCAAATTGGGTCCATTAACCGATTGACCCATTCACATGAAGCCCAAAGATTTAAATTGAATTGAGCCCCACCCAAAATAAGTCTGATGTCACCCTGTTATAGTGAATTTTAAAAATAAATAAATAAATAAAGTTGCCACATGTCATCACTGTAAGTGGACACATGGCCCACTAAAATGAACTAGTTGAACTTGGTTCAGACCGGTTAAACCAATATATTTCTCCTAACTCACTGGCTTATATTTTTTTAAAAAATTTTAAATTTATTTTAAATTTTTTTAAATTGAACAAAACAATAATAAAAAATAAAAAAAAATTAGGAAAAATATTTTAAAACCAGGAAAATTATTTGAGTTATTTTGGCTTAAACTAAAAAATGGAAAAATAAAAATATCAAAAAATGAGGAAAAGTCTTTGAAAATCCTAGAAAATTTAAGAAAAATGTTGAAAAATTTTTGAAAAATTTTTACAATTTTTTTTAAAAAACAAGGGAATGTTTTTAAAGATTATTTTTTGCTTAAAATTTGATGATTTTACTTGATTTGTGTGTGTGTGTGTGTGTGTGTCCCAATGATTTAATAAAGGGTAAAAAGGTATTTCAAATCTCATATATATCAGTTCTGAGAGGGGCTTATCTAACAAGATCCTCTCGTTTGGAGGTCTTGTTAGACCTTCCTAATCGTACTTTTATTTTCATTTTCCTTCTAATTTTTTTTAATATTTTTTTTTCTATTTATTTATTTGTTTGTTTGTTTACTTATTTAATTGTTTATTTTGAAGGGGTTAATTAAATACCATTAGATTTAATTTAGGGATCATTCATAATTAATTAGGTACCATTTAACGGGTGTAAGGGATGCTAGTATCTTCCCCTCGCACAACTGAACTTCCGATCTCAACTCTAGTAAAATTAGACTGAGACTACTAGTTCCTTGACCTAAATTTAATTTAGAAGACCAATCAATGAGTAGTAATTAGGTGAACTAACAACACCTAAGTAAATAACAGGTTAGTAGTGACTCCATCAAATTTTCAATATTATTATTCCTTGCCATTTCGGATCTGTCTTCGGAACGTTGCGACCTCTTGGTGACTCCGCTAGGGACTCAGAGAGTCAAGCCATCAATTAGATATGAATTATCCCGAATATGAATTTAATGGTCTTTCGATTACTCCATGATGCTTTATTTGTAAATATGGATGATTGTTGTGCACTTTACCTTTATATATAACTCTTGTATGTATATTGTGGAATGAATGGATAAGGATGTGTAGGGTTTGATCATATATAGGGATTGAAGGGATAAGCTTTAAAAATTTATGTGAGTACACACATTTTCATGAGCCTCCTAACCGTGCTTTATCTTTTAGGAATAGATATGGGTGTAGTATTGTTAGCTCTCATGAGACATGGTCTTTGAGGGCACGCGAACACTTCGCTCAGTATGTACTTTGTTCAAACCCATTGGATAAGGATAGGGGACATGTTGGGAACCTATTGTTGATAGGGAGTAGAGCTTGAACCACACATATTTAACTTTAGCTTCCTCCCTGGAGCTTTAGAGAAAACCTATAAGTGATAAATCCACCTGGGACTAGGACATGAGCTTTATCCTTTTTCACATGACTTGGTTAAGTCTTTGTTGTAGGTGGTAGGCTCGCCAAGGCTTAGGTCCTTAACCACCAAAAATAATATTTATAAAACCGAAATAGTTCCAAGTTCTGTAGAAAGTGGAGAAAGCCAGGTATCGATCCACAGGGACTTAAGTGCAGTTATCAACCATTTCCAATCTAGTTTATTACAATCTTGTGTAAAAAGAGAGTGTAAAGGTGGTGTTTTTATAACAACCTAATGAAAGCACATAAAATCTATATTATCTCTACACCTACAAAGCAGTGCCCAATTATAAATCAGACTTAGGATGTCTTGTGCGTAAACTTCGTTCGGTCAATTATCCGTATAGGCTAAACGATGAAAAGAACTGTTCGAAGGCATAGGGTAGTAAGGGTGCACCAATCGTCTAGAGCACAATCGAGAATCGGAGTACACCCTATCTCAACAACCATGCAAAACATTTCTAGTATCTGTAGCCTACTACGTATATTTGACTGAATCGGTCGTAGTGCTATCCTATCTCTAGGACTTCTTTATAATCAAAGCAGTAAAGGAAAGCGGTAAAGGAAAGCAGTTAAATCAAAGCATGTAAAGATTAAAGCAATAAAGATGGCTTCATATTGCAAAACAAATTGTCTATCACTAACAATCAATCATACAATAGAGAATCAGAACAGGAATGTAAATTAGAAGGAGTAAATCTAATCTAGTTTGGCTCTCAATGGCATTTCAGGTCTGTCACTAACCCAAAATCGGCCAAAGAGGAACCTAGAGAACATGTTCGTAACTATTATTTATACCCATTAGGGTTTACAAGGTTTAAATTTCGAAATAGGAAAGTTTCGTCGAAATCTCGCATAGAAGATCGTTGCTGTCGACCAAGTCGCACCCATGCATTCCCCTGGTTGCGCCCTAGTTGAGATTCGTGGGAAATCGAGAATTTGAATCTTCAATGTCTTTGACTAAGTCACACCACAGGAACTTGCTGGTCGAACACTTGGTTGAGACTTGGTCGAACACTTGGTCAAGACTCTCGATATTTCTGGGCTCAGTAGTCTTCAGTATCTCGATTTAGTCGCCTTTGAGGGTCACATGGTCAATCACTTGGTCGAACCTTGTAGCAATTCTTCTTCAGTTTTGAACCTTGGATTCTACAGCTAATGACCTGGCCGCCCTTGTGTTTGCTGGTCACACCACATGGTCAAACAGAGCTTTCTTCTCCTTTAATATGTCTTGAGGCTTCAAGAGCTTGGCTGAACAGCTAGTTTTGGCTTTGAATATTTCAAGTACTCCCTTGGCTTCTTGTAATGCCTAACTCCTTAGTTTTAACTTGTATTTCCTAAAACACAAACAAACCTTGTATAACTCCAAACTATGTTAACAAAGGGTTACATACAAGATGAATGATGATAAAAAAAGGTAATTGCAGGCCTAAAATAGTGCATTTTAGGGACTCATCACAACCCCCAACTTACACTTTGCGAGTCCTCGAGCAAAGCAGAAACAAAAAACTCTAAGAAAACTAAGAAAATCTTATCTACCTCCTCTTTCACCGGAAACATGGTTATATTTACCATATGCAACAAGGCTTTAAACCCCTAGGTTGATCCCAGTGGATGAGTTGTAGTCTCATGACGGTTTCCAGGGTGATGCCCACAAACACCAAATTCGGTAAACATAGAATAACATAGCATGCAACACATTTATACCATTTTTACATACAAGAATATAACCTAGTTACACACAAGCCTTTTCATACATGACTCCATTACACACACACTCCGCAACAATTTACCCATGCAAGTCTCAACAATACATAGACATAAAAAACAATACACTCATAGAGAATCACCCAGCAATTGCAATTTAGAGCTAATATTATCATGTAATTTCAAGTATGGATAGGCCACCTCATAAGGCATGTGTAAAGTGCATGATCTGCCACTCGGGATACCCTTGGACACCTACATAAGAGTCGTCTTAACTCAACTTCACTGGTATACCCTAAAAAACACTCAAGAAAGATGGGTTCACTCTCATATGTGAGGAAGAATGTCATGATCAAACATCCCACATATTTTGAAGAACTAACTTTAAGCATGGAGTGAACTAGTCTTATAAGAATGGAATCCACCCTATTAATGAGGTGTCAGGTCCTTCATCCTAACATCTTCTCACCTGCTCTCCACATCCAATAAAGACCACCCTAGATTGACCTTTTCATGGACTAGGCGTGAATACATCAGATGCATGGAACAACTAAAGAGTCTTGTACAATCATGTGTTGTGTCCCTAACTTTACCTTTTTATATTTAGAGTAGGTATCCTGCATATTTTTCATTTCTTTTCCTATTCTTCTGCTCATTGTTTTATCATTTTTCTTTTCATAGTCAACTAGGACAATTTTTACAACTTTTTGTAGTCTTCATACCATTGATGCGAATTTAGGTTCGAACAGGAGTCCATGTGTAACTACCCGACCCTTAATACGGACCCAAGTGTCACTCACTCATACAAAATACCTGTACCTGTTCAAGATACGTAGACAACCTGCTCTAAACAAGGACCTACAGGTGTAAACCATACATAATTACAATGTAAATGTTGCGGAAAAACATAAACATTCATCGGGATTTCTACTAGACTTATACCAGAGCTTACTAATATATCCACAAGTACATAAGTCTAGACATAGAATAAATCCAGTTATTACAATCCTCCAGAAAGGACCTTCATCTAAGTATAATACATGATTCGAATGCTTACGTAAGCTAAACCAAAATACAATCTCCCCAGTCCCTTTAGCTACTAGGACCGACGTACTGATGGACCTAAAAACAAAGGTTGTATAATAGGGTGAGACACCTCTCAGTAAGGAAGAAAGTGTTACAACAGTGTGTGACTACATATATGCACAATTTCATACAAACTCATATATTTGAAACATTTGTTTATAATACTGTAACATATAACATTTATCTGCACATCAAGTATTTAAATCATGCATATGATTATTAGAACAACGACTAGCTTGTCATAACATGTTTTGCCTATTTTCCCCGTGGCACGGGTTGTGCACTGATATTTTCAACAATGCCCTGTTCGTGCAGGCATTTGTCAAGTATCTGATATATAGTCCGACTGCCCCCATCTGGTCTATTATTTCACCAGTGGTTTCATTACTCCTACTAGCCGACTATCTATGTACCCACACTGATTTACATGTGTGGTTGCACTCTACCCTTCCAGCTGAGGAATTCCCTGCCATTGGGAGTATCTTTCACCTCCATTAATGAAGCTTTTTCAACTTCTTACATTGGGGTGTCTTTCAACTCCTTTTACTGGAGTATCTTTCAACTCCTTTTGGTAGCAAGTTGTGGTTCTATTTATCATATATACAATTTATAGCAAAATATAGTAACCTGTGCAATTCCAGTATTTTCAAAAATTCAGATAATCACATCGGGTTCATACTGGCGCCTATCCTCTTGGTTTACCCCTTTTTATTTCACTGATAAAGCTCGGTGTATAACTGGCCTCTATTTTCCACATTTTCAGTATAACAAATTTGGAACTTCAGTTCCCATATCTCATATACAGAGTATATAAAATTCATACATTTCCATTTCAACATATATCACACGAGTTTAAATCAAAAATACGCTAAATGATAAAAATCCAGTAAACATCACTTAAATGGATAAGTAAATGATTCAAGCATCTCCTACTACTGTATAAATGCAAATAAATGATTTTCGTAAAGTTTGGAGATCATACGCCGAAATCCTTGTTTTTACCCAAAAACCAAAAAAATCGTAAAACTGGCATTTTTACTTGGTAGAATTTAGTAAATAAGCAGTCAAATCAACATATAAATATAAACTAAATTTTTAGCCGTTTAGTTTTCCAAAAATTCTATTGTAATCAATTTCCCTTTACCTTAAACTCAAAACGAAACTTTGTACGAACACGGTCCAAACCAACAACCCGGAACCCTCAAAACCTAAAAACCACAAAATATAATCTTACTATAATTTTGACTACTATCCAAATATTCAATCGAAATTGAAATCAGATCCTTACCCCAATTTTTTTGGGAAAACCCAAAAATCTTCAAAACAACGTTCTGATCCGCTAAAGTTGTAGAACTTCCTCCTTTGATCTCTGTAGGAACTTCAGTTTTTAGAAACGGAAGTCGAACGGTGAAGATTCTTAAAGAGAGAGAAAAATTTCATGGGTAAAGAGAGAGAAAGAGATTTTTGGAGTAAACTTAGCCCTTAAGCAACTAAAATGGATATTTATAGGGCTTTTGACTGAGTCAAACTCGTCGACGAGGTGATGCCTTCGTCGACGAATCCACCACACAGCTCATTGATGAGGCCATCCCTTCGTCACTGAGCCCAAGTTCTGGATATTTCTCTGACCCACTCGGTATTTTATCATTGAAGAGGCTTTGAATTTCGTCGACGAGGCTCTAAAGGACTTCGTCAACAAACCTAACTCCTTCGTCGATGAGCCCAGCTTATTTCGGGTTTGTGTCTTTACACCATAAACTAAGTTTATTTTTAGGGGTGGCTCAATTTTCACGTCTTGAGTAGACTACAAGACCTAGGTTTATATCTCGCCACTAGACATCACCTCTAGGCTAGCAAATGTAAGAACAACGACTAGTGTACAAGGAATATCCACAAAAGAGAAGGAAAGTTGACTTCCAGAAACTCAGAGTTCGATGTCAACAACTCAAGAAATAAACGAATGAGTCAGCAACACCTCACAAGGTGTCATAGTCACCACAGTTATTCTCTCAATGCTTTCAAGGGACCCTAAGTACTACAAATCATGTGTAAGTGTGTTTTTAGCCTTGTGAAGTACCACGTAAATACAAGAGTTTACATAACCATATTAACACAAACGAATCACTAGTCAACCCACCTTGAGTGTCATAATAGTACATAGGCTATATTATGTGAAACTACGCACAAATAACTCATTGCTTTGTTAGTGAGCATAAGAAAATCATAAACTTGGTAAGCCTATGCATGTAACATCTAGGTAATATGAAAGTATGTTGGCTTTTTGAGTCCGATCTCAGTTTTGATGTTGACAAACACAAGTGTCTCATGTGTGTGTCTAGTGTTTTGAAAAGGTTTACAATTCAGAATGCATACACAGAAGAGGAAGATGGAAGCCAGAAAAGACTTAAAGCTCACATCATACTGGCGTATTCCATGAAAAGAAGTGCAAAGAAGAAAGAAGACATCTGTTTATTTCTTATTATAATTGCATTTAATTTTTATTATTTGGTCTATAATAATGCATGCATCTGTATGCTTTATTTGAAAGCTCAGATGAACGTAAACTGAACTTAGGGCACCTAGAGTTTAACCAAAAACTTTTTTCATAAATCTAAAATTTAGGGTCATATTTGGGGCAAAAACAGAGATGTTGGGTTTTTAGGCTTAATTCAAAAGCCTCGGTTAACCGAACCCTTTTTAGTTCAAATAAGCTTGGTCGATCGAACCAGCCCTAAGTCAAAAATTTGACTTACTTAGTCGACCGAACCCTTTTAGTTCAAATAGGCTTGGTCGACCAAACCAGCCCTGAGTCAAAACTTTGACTTGCTCGGTTGACCAACCCACTTTTGAAATAACCTTCCTCGGTCGATTATCCCTTGAGAATTTCACTTTTCCACCAACTTGGTTGACTAAACTCATAGTTCAAAATAGCCTTGGTTGACCGAACCTAAAAAATGGTTAATCAACCTTTTACCTTGGTCGACTGAACCTATGAAGGTTCAAAATTGCCCTGATACGGTCGACCAAATCCATAGTTCAAAAGTGTTATGGTAGATCGAATTTATAAAAATGGTTGACCGAACCTTGTATATGGTCAACCGAACCTCTTGGGTTGACAAATTTTTACCGCAGATAAATGAGGTTAATTTTTAATTAAACATCATTAAACAATTTCAAAATAATCTTCGTGTCTCCAAACGGTCATATTTTTCCAAAGTCTATATATACGCCTCTCATTTACTTAATTAGCAGCTTTGATTAGCCAAATTTTTCTCTCTAATCTTTTGGGCTAATTTTTATCAAGGTTCCCCCAAACTTATTTTTCATTGCAAAATTTTTTCTTTGGGGAAAATTTTTTATTCTCCCTCAAAATCTCTTTCACTCATTCATTCACTTGAAAAATCATTTATCAAAGAGAGTTTCTATTTACGGCATTCATTTTTCATCACCCATATGCATATACTCTCACTTGTTATTTATTTCTCGAAATTCATTTTTGAGAGTATTGCTTAGGTTTTCTCCTGGTTATTTATTTGATAAATATTTTTGGGAGAAAATTATTTACAGCACAAGTATTTTCTTGAGCTTAAATCCTAGTTTCTCCAAATAATTTTTATTTGCAAAAATCTTCATTGGAGAACATATTTATCATATATATATATTCACGTATATTTTATTTGTTCAAAAATTAGTTGAATGCAAAATCCTAGGTTCTCCAGTATTCTTTGAAAAATACTCTTGGGAGAATATTTTTATTAAGGTCATATCTTTGAGCTTTTTATCATACACATCATTTCTCAAAGATTGAAAATATTGTTTTGAGAAAACACCCTTTCTCTACTGAGCGTAACTCATATAATAAGAGAGTGCATACATTTGAGCTTTTAAGGTTGTACATCTCTGCTTGTATTTAGAAGCATTTTTATCATGTACAAAAATATTTTAAATGTACCGGTTGGGTTCAACCCGTAAATTGAATTGGGAAGTCTCAGCCCCGTAAGTGAGACCGGTTGGATTCATCTCAGAAATTGAACTGGGGAGTTTTCGCCCTGTAAGGGAGACAAGTTGGGCTCAACCTTGTAATTGAGTTGGGGTTTACCTTGCCTCGTAAGGAAAGGTTGTAACAGCTTTCGCTCCACCCATTTGAGTGAGTAGGGATAGTGTAATCCTTAGGGATAATGCCCAAGGCGGGGATGTAGGCTAGTTTGGCCAAACCTAGATAACAAATATAGTGTGTCATAATCTCTCTATCTCATTTATATTTCCATCCTTAAATTTCTCCATGTGTATACTTTCATTTGTCGTTATAATTATTTGCATGCACACCTATATTTTAAAGAGATATGTTTCACGTTTATGTCTACTTTTATTGTTTTATTAATTGACTTACACACGTGAAAATGGGATATGAACTGTAGTGAATTGGGGCAAATGTTTAATTTAGCCAAAATATTTTTAAAACCCTATTCACCTCCCTTTTGGGATCAAACCAATTCCAACAATTGGTATCAAAGCCCGGTTGTAATAAGTTTAACCACATTTGCATAAAGATTGCAAGGACTCATTTTTTGGTGTATCCCTGTTTTGAGGGTCAACCCTTTGCAAATCTTCCACTATTTTTATTACGTAGATTTTACTGTTTGAATATTGAAAATGCTTTTGTAAAATCAATTGATTGGAGGTTTTGGAAAAGGTTTTGGCAAACTATTTCATATCCCCTTGAAAATGATTTTTAATGCATAGTTTCCTAAACATGAAAATGATTTGAAAGTGCATGACTTGAACTTAATGCATATCATTTGAGTGTCATGCATATTGTATTATGCCTTAGCTATTAATGTGTTTGCAAAGTTTATGTCATATTGTAGCTGTAACGACCTTCCTATTTTAGCATAAATATTTTTTTCCCTCACATAATAAATATCATTAATAATAATAACCTGGATACCAATATAGCACCTAATATACACAACGAACACCTAGCAGCGGAAAACATAGATTACATTCACAACAACAGTACTAGAGTTTTACTACAAATCATAACATTTTTGTAAATATAAATATACAATCCTCCAAAAAACCAAAAGGAAAAACTAGGATCATAATCCAAAAACCATCTGACCCTAACTCAGTAACTCGCCCTCGTACTGGGGTAGTATGAACTGCCTCTACCATTGCGGAGCTCGGTCCGCCTGTCTATCCAGATTTCCTAAAATGTTTTGTAAGCCGTGGTGAGACACCTCTCAATAAGGAATATAAACTATAAATAATACATAACACATGTCTGGATAAAAACTGATGATATAATATTGGATAAAACATACATGATCATGATCATGCTAAATCATACTGTATTTCAAATACTATAAAATCATCTGCTATAACGGATAGTATTGAAATATTACCCAGGATGGATAGCTAGCTGATGTCATGTATTACTCCCCATGACTGGGTTTTGTAGCCCAAAGGTGGGACCTGACAATGGCTGGCCTACCGCTACCAAGTCAAATGTGTCTGTAAGAACGATGGGCCCACCCCACCCTGGTCCAAACTGCTAGGGGGACATTTACAACACTACACTGAAGTCATATCAATCCATCTCCCACACTCTTTACTAGCAAGTGTGGTAGCACTAATCTGAACTAAACTGAATAGCTACGGTATCGAGCCATAAATACTAATCTAAACTAAACCATCCAGGTTCTGATAACATATAGTATGTTTACATATACTGATTTAACATGAAACTAGATTGATAGTATTTTACTGAATTCTGACATATCATACATACTCATGGCCTTGCGCCGAATAACATACATAATTACGGCCTTACGCCAGCTATCAATCACGGCCTTGTGTCGAGCATATTATAACATACTGAACTGAAATTTGTACTATTTATTATAAAATTCTGAAACCATAATTTCCTGTATTTTTTATGGTTTTCCTGAAAAACTGTTGTAAACATGCTTTTACTAAAAATCTAACATAACATAATATTCGTAAAATGATATTCATGTCACACAGATTTAAATAGTATTAAAACTGAATACCTAAGCTGAATACATTTCTGATTAACATTTTAAAACCATTTTCCCGTTCAACAGCAGTATTCCTAAAATATTTTGATATAACATACATAATTACTGTAAATACATGCTATTTTTAAAATAATAAATTTTCATAAAATTAACTGACTTAATTTATCCCCTTACCTGGCTATTGAGAAACCCACAAATCTAACTAAATCTGCACCTGTGACGTTCCTAGTTCAACACTGTGAAATTCACAATTTTCCCCAATAAAACCTAAGAATTAATTCATCCAACACATTTCCTTTAGTCTAGAAACACCATATACCTTATAAAACTTAAAATAATTAACTTACCCAAATTTTGGGATGGTTACCAAGTTGGCCCAACCAACGATCTACTTTAGTAGATATGAAAAGAATCTTCCTAGGAGTAGTGTGGCAATTTCGGATCGTCGAATCGGCGTGAAATGAGGCCATATTTCTAGAGAGAAGGTAGAGGGGGACGGAGTTAGAGAAGGAGAGAGAGAGAGAGGGAGAGGATTTCTGCATGTTCCTCTAGCCAAGAAATGATTCTTGGCCTTTTATATAACTGCTTGTCTATGTGGCCTCATCAATTAACCACATCTCCTCGTCGACAAGTCCAAGAAGTCGTTTCGTCGACGAGCACTTACCCCTTGTTGACAAAATTTAGGCCCTAAGAAACAATCTCTTGGTAAGTTCTTGTTGACGAGATGCATGTCCCCGTCAATGAGACCAAGAAGCCTGTTCGTCGACAACCACCCAACACTTGTCGACGAGACCCTACTAAAACCCCTTTTTGAAAATTTTTTTTTCTACTTTCTTTTATTATTTAATTACTATAATTCTTCGGGTATCTACAATAGCACTAAGTTTTTTGGGAATCATGAGGTATATAGAAACCGAAAGAGAGAAAAACACCACTCTGAGCTTAAACGATTAAGAATGAGTAAAATGTAACGGTATATCTTTCTTCTTCAATTTTATTGAAAATATTATGTCACGATTTGTATGATATATCTTGTGTTAATCTTTGGTATGAATCATGACGTATTTTGTAATGCTAGCATGTCATCTTATGAGTTATATGTTAAAGAAATTTTATTTTATACTCATAAAATTTTAGAAATTGTTGTAAATAGGGTTAGAATGCTTTAAATGCCTAAATAAAGTATAATGCTTAAATTTCTAAATCTTAATATGCACTATTGTTTTACTGAGAATCCTATGAAAATCGAACCAATACGTGAGTTTTAATTGATATATCCAATCAAAGCTTAATATATACATATCATCGTGATTGGATAATATATAAATATATTGGCTATCCCCTTCAAATGGACAAAATGTTTTTAACTTTTATAAGATTCTTGATGCTATATATATGTCTAAATTTAAAAAAACCTTAAATATAGCATACTTTTGTCCATCATATAATTTTGAGTCTTAGGATATTAATCTTATGGCATGTCATGTATAATTCTAAACTCATCATTGAACTTAAAAAGATTTAAATATTTTCAAATGCATCTGTAGCTCATCCCTTGTTAGATATTATAGATTAGAGCTAAGCATAAAATGATGAAAATTAAGAGCATAGTTAAGAATGATTAGGCTATTTAATTGAGGGGGAGTTATTTAAAAGTCATCCAATGAAAATTTTTAATCTGCGCGTATATTTTTTGGATGATTTGTATAAGCTAAATGCTAATATCCATCCTTGCTAAATGATTATATTATGAATGTATAATTTTTTTGTAAACTACTTTGCTCTAAATGTCTACAATCCATCCTTCATATAAATGCTTATCTCACTTGATGGATTATATTTTTTATATGAACTACTTTAACCTGAATGTCACTATCCGTTGTCTGTAAAATGAACATATTTAATGGATAGTTTATGTTGATTGTCTACTATAATGCATGCTTATACTGAATGCCTCCTGCATGGCTGATGCAGTGATGTGAACTACATACTAATAGTGGATATTAGTTCTTGCATACTTAAACTGAATGGTATTTGCATGATGCAGATTATTTTGAGTTGTTTGCTTGAACCTATCAGGTATTAGGTACATGGTAAAAATAGGAAAATGTTCAATTTACAGACGGCATGTTGCCCAAATTTCGTTAGAATTTTTCCAAAAAATTTCAAAATTTATAAGCCGTGTACTAGAACAAATTATGATAAAATGCGTACTAGGTGAACTTTATGATTATTTTTTATAATGCATGAAAAATAATTAGATAGTTAACTGGTGCATGTTGAATCTTAAAAAGTATGTGTTAAACTGAAAAACATGCACAGTCTTCATATTTATTTCCTAGGATTTCCTTCATCATATACACTTTTTATTGTCCTAGGATAACTTAGTTTGTAGACACCATTTGGTCCAAATCTTTGGGTTATGTACTCTCACCTGGGACCTAAATGGTAAAGCATCATCCCTGAAATTAAACATCACATATTCTGATGATGGTCCATAAACTAGGGGAATTGCATGACTTAGGGGGAGTTTTTCATTTCACACACACTCATTGTATTCTTGAGTTGTGTCATCCCTTTTGAATCCCTATTGCATTATCTTAAGTATTGCCTTGATGGACTATCGTATTTCAAATTGAAATGCAATACATCATGCTATGTGCTAAATGTCTAATATTTTCTATATACTGAAATTTGTTGAAAGGATGAAATATGAGGAATGTTCTTAAATGACCATCATCCTTGAGCTATGATGCAAGTATGTGTACACGCAAATATACAGGGGGAGTTTAAACCTCACTTTTAAGAAAAATGAATAAGAGCTTGACGTCTAAAATCTCTTGCATGCTAAGTAATATTAAGAAGGATGAACATGTGATGGATGTGCTTGAATGAAATTCATCCTTGAATGTAAATGCACTTATGTGTGCTTGAGACTATACTAGAGAGTTTAAGCCCCATCCTTGGAAAAAGGATTAGAAGCACCTGACCCATGGACTCATATTCTCTATTATTTCTACTTTTTGAGTTTGAAACCTTTTTAGGTACCATGAACATCATATCCTGTCTTCATTGAATTATCTTTGATATGGATTGTTTCTGGTACACATGAACACCATGCAAGACTTAGTGTTTGATTTTTAGCGCATATGTGTTTAGGGACATTTTACTGGTGAATAAAAATTGTTTAACATATATCCAGTAAAATCTATTTGGAAAGGTAACATACAACAATCTTGACCAAGTCGCACCGGCTCATGTGCTAGTTAGGCTTGGTCGCATCCCTTGATTTTAAACAAAACCACTAATTCCCGATTAGGTCGCCCCTAACTTAGTGCTGGGTGCACACATAGTCGACGAATGCCTTACTACACAACACAAAGACTTCACCCATATGCTTTGCTTCCTTTTCTTTATGAACTCCACCAAGTATAAGAGTTATGAAAACATAATAATCTCCACCTTGGAAATTATACACCCCTTAGGAGAACCTAAAAAACATATCTGATTGCTCCACCTTGACCTTTAGAACGTTTGGTTAAGTTTGTCTCCCTTCTAGCACTTGGAGACATGGAAGAAGTTCGAGCAATGCTTGATCTTTTCACTAGTGACTGGCTTTGTCAAAATATCTGTTGCGTTTTTAGATGTATGAACTTTCTCCAATATAAGTTCACCCGAAGTAATCAACTCCTGAACCTTGTGGAACCTTACATCAATATGCATGGTTCTAGCATGATTCTTCACTAAGTAAATAGCACTCTAATTTTCACAGCACATCACAACCCCATCTTGCTATAAGCCTCGCTCTTTGACCAAACTAGTAAGCCATAAGGCTTCCTTTGCAGTTTTGACAATTGTCATATATTTAGCTTCAGTTGTGGATAATGCCACTAGAGATTGAACCATGGGCCTCTAACATATAAATCCTCTTGTAAGGAAAAAGACATAACCCATTGTAGACCTTATGTCATTCATATCTCCTACATAATCAATATCTGCAAGCCCCACAATTGAAGGACTTTCTTGTTACTTCCCGAATATGATGTAATAACCCGATGTACTCTCTAAGTATCTGAAAATCCATTTGATGGCTTCCCAATGCTGTCAACCTGGAATAGAAAGAAACTTATTCACGACTCATAGCATGTGCTAAGTTTGTACTTGTACACACCATAACATACATTAAACTCCCTACGAAGCTAGCATATAGGACCTTTGACATGTCTCGGATATCATCATCCATACTTGGGCAATCTACAACAGACAATTTTAAATGACTCGCTAGAGGTGTACATACTGGTTTTGCATCAACCATGCTAAACCTATCTAACACTTTCTTCACATAACTGGCCTGAGATAACTATAACCTTCCCGTAGTTCTGTCCTAGTAAATCTCCATCTCAAGTACCTTCTTGGTTGGACCAAGATCTTTCATGTCAAACTCTTTATGCAACATTTACTTTAACTGCTTTACCTCAGTTAAATATTTAGCAGCTATTAACATGTCATTGATATACAACAACAATAAAATAAGAGAACCATCATCAAGTTTGTTCACAGACACACAACAGTCATACCCACATCTTTTGTTTCCAATCTTGATCATATAAGAATCAAATCGTTTATACCATTTCCTTGGAGACTGTTTCAACCTGTAAAGAGATTTCTTCAACTTGCAAATTAAGTTTTCTTTCCCTGGTTCACTGAATCCCTCGGCTGTACCATATAAATCTGTTCCTCCAAGTCACCGTGAGAAAACGTCGTCTTCACATCCATTTTTTCCAAATGTAGATCATGATAAGCTATTAACCCCAACACTATTCTGATAGATGTGTGTCGGACCATAGGTGAAAAAATTTCATCATAGTCTCTTCCATTTTTCTGTGAGTACCCTTTTGCCACTAACCGTGTCTTGAATTTTTCTCCTTCCTTTTCTAAAATTACTTCCTTCTTCCTATATACCCATTTGCAGCCTTTCACCCTCTTCCTATCTAGAAGCTCATCCAACTCCCAAGTTTGGTTCTTATGTAGCGATTCCATTTCCTCAATCATTGCACCGATCCACCTACCTTTCTCTTGGACATACACTGCCTTTTAAAATGTAGTTGGATCATTACAACTGGTAAGGAAAGCATAAGACACTAATTTTTCAAATCCATACCTTGGTCGTGGTCTAATAGTGCGTCTGGATCTCCATATAGGAAGATTATCAACTTACTGGTTTCCCGAGCTAGAACTCCCTGCAACCAAAGGACCATGATCATTGTCGTTACCCTGAGCTTCTAACTCCACCTACACAACATGTTCATCTATGCCCTAGTTTTCTAGCTCATGTTTCCATTCATCACAATCTTTAGTACACTTCACCATAGTCTTCTTATCAAAGACTACACCTCTACTGATCACTACTTTATTTGCCACTGGATCCCACAACTTGAACCCCTTCACACCCTTTTAATATCCCAAAAAGATGAAATGTCTAGATTTTGTGTCAAGCTTCGATCTCTCCTTACTAGACACGTGAACATAGGTTATTCAACCGAATACCTTCAATCCAGATTAGTCTACTACATTTCCCATCCATACCTATTTTGCCACTTTCCGCTCTAGTGATGCCCTCAATGATTGTTTTATCAAGAAACAAGTCATACTAACTGCCTCGGCCCAGAATTTCTTCAGTAACCCTGCATTAAGCTTGAGATACCGAGCTCTTTCAGTTAGAGTTCGGTTCATCCTTTAAGCCATACCATGATTCTGAGGTGTCCTACGAATAGTAAAGTGTCTCTTAATGCCTTACTGCTCACAAAACTCCATGAACCTAGAATCAACGTCCTCAGTCCCATTGTTTGATCTTAGACATTTGATTCTCCTCTCCGTCTAGTTTTCCACTTCAGTTTTCCACATCTTGAACCTGGAAAACATATTAGACTTGTGCCGCATGAAGTATACTTAGAATTTCCATGAGTAATCATCAACAAAACTTACATAACACACATGTCCACCTCTTGATGCTACTCCAACAGGGCCCTAAACATCGGAATGTACATAATCAAGAATATCATCCATCTTGTGTATAGCTTATTTGAATTTTCCCTATTTTGTTTTCCAAGAACACAAATCTTGAAAAAATCCACTTTACAAGTTTTCAGACATTTCAAAAGTTTTCTCTTATGAAGTTTCTTCATACCATGTTCCTCCATACGCCCAAGACGCATATGCCACAAGACGGTTTCATTAGTTTAGTATCTACGGCTATAGCTCCCCCTATAACAGTAGTTACTTATAGTGTGTAAATATTTCCATCCAGCGTTTGCCCTTTCATCATCGTCATATTACCTTTCCATACTTTCATAACCCCATATTCGGACTTGTAATTGAAACCACTACAATCCAAGGTGCCAAGTGAAATCAAACTCTTCCATAACTCTGGTATATGTCTTATATTACTCAAGGTTCTCACAACACCATCAAAAATTTTAATTTTAAAATTTCCAATGCCAATGATGTCACGCCCTGAACCCGAAAATGGGACCCGAGGGTGAAAATATAATCTAACCTGTCCTTGTATCATACAAATCATCAAAGATACAGTACAAATGATAAGGGTCCGATCCCGTGGGGTTCCTAGGCACCCGAAATACATCCAATCATAATCATATACGCAGCGGAAAAAGTCATTCTATATCAACATATGCAGTACCATACCAGAGTCTATACAAGAGCAAAACATGGCTCTAACAAAAGGTACAAACTGGGTGCCCAAATACAACTCAAAATGGCAACCCAACAAAACTACAGTCCTAGAACTTACCCAAGTGCTAACGCAATACACCGGCCACTACGCTCCCTACACCAGGATGCTAGTTCCGGTTACCTGAAGGACCTGTAAAAATGTACGTACAGTAAGGGTGAGACACCTTTCAATAAGGAAGAACATAGGTTATATCGGTGTGTGGCATTTAAGTATTATCATGATACAATATACATGCAATTAAATGCATTCCAGTACTAATTTACACAGTGCATACACGCACACATATGGCGGCCATTTATACGCAGCCCCGTCACAATACATACACATGATTAGTAATCTTCAGTGTCGTCACACTCTTTAGCTTGAAGCTAGCCTACGACATATGGCATTGGCCCGTAGCCAACCCACGAACACGGCGCCACCGGCACATGGCAAGTCCCCGACTCCCATGGCATCGTACCGGTGCTAAACTGGTGGATGCACACCCTTCGGCCTGATCTGCCAGAATAGGCTCACGCCCTCGGATATAGAGCCAGACACTCTTGCCTACATGGCAGGCGATAACACGCCTTCGGATATAGAGCCGGACACTCTCAGTACCTGGGACAATTTCGGAACCGTGTTCCTACTAGCATTTCAACATATCACACACACATGCATGCTCATATAACCAAACAAACCACACTCATTTTGTAATCTAAATCATGGTTTTTCAAACAAATACAGTTTAAACAAAGTCAAGGCACGACCATCCCAATTTCACAGTATAAATCACACATATACTCGATTTTCAACAAAACCTAGGATTCAGCCCGTCGCCCCCTTTTTCCCAAAACTGTAATAATGAAAAACCCATAATTTTCCCCATTAGATCCCCCCAATTGAGTAGCCAAAACACACACAGGATTGTGGACCATAGTTCCACTGAGTCCGATTTCAAAAATAACCAATATAAACATAGTTCCCCTTACCTTAACCCCGTAAGCAAATCCCGAACTCCAAGGTCCCTAAATAGCGAACCGAGTTCCAAAACCTAAAAATCACAGTACGGAATATGTTCACAAGACAGTTACCTACAAATCTACCAGATCAGAATTGAAAACCGAGCCTTACCTCGATTTTACGCCGAAACTTGAAAATCTCCAAAATGAGATTCTGATCCGTAGAAGTTGTAGAGAATCCTTCCACGATCCTCATGGTAGCTTATGTTTTTTGATTCCATCAACAATCGGCGAAGAATTCTAGAGAGAAGGAGTAGGGAGAGGTTTAAAGAGAGAGAGAAAGAGATAAAAATCTAAGTTTGCTTAGCTTGGAAGAAATGAGAATTTCCTTTATAGCCCTTTGACTCGGGCAATTTTCAATTTTGCCCCTCTCTTAATATTTAAACTCATTTTTCATATTTCGGGTTCTTACAAATGATCTTACAAGAAACATCATTGCCTATAAGAACTAAACTTGAATTTACCAACCTGTAAGTGCTGGACCACTCCTTATTTGAAATCATATGATAAGAACATGCCGAGTCTAGAATTCATAAGTCCATAAGGTGATCCGACCCCAATGAAACTAAAATTTCATCACCATCACTGCAAACTAAATTTTCTTCTTGAATCACATTCGCTGATTTTGAAGTCCCTTCATGCTTTTCAGCATTACCTTCTTTCCAATCCGGACACTCTGGTTTAACATGCCCTTTTTTATCACATTTATAACATCAGATATCCCTTTTCTTCTTGGATTGAGTACAAGATTCTTTACTCAATCCAATTTTCCTTTCCCATGTTCGTTGTTACCTTTCACCATAGTCCTTCTCCGTGTGAGTTTTCATCACAAATTTTCAGCCTTTGATGAAAATTTAACAAGACACTTGTAACCTCTTCTAAATTAAAAGTCACTTTCCCCATGTAAAAGTGGTAACTGAATTTTCATAAGTATGAGTCACTAATAAGGAATTTAGTAACATCAAAGCCTTATAATCTTCTTCAAACTTAACATCAATGCACATTAAATCACTTATAATTTGATTAAATGCATTGATGTGTTGATTTAAGTTCGAACCATCAATCATATTAAGCCAATAAAGACGTTGCTTGTGGAATAGTTTATTAAAAAGTGATTTGGACATGTACCGAATTTCTAACTATTGCAATACAACCGCTAGAGAGTCCTCCTCTGCTACAAATGTACTGTGCAAATGGCCTTTGCCTCCAATTCTTCCCAAGTTGCCTCATCCATACCAACGAGTTGAACACCATACAAGGCCTTGACCATCCCTTACTACACAAGAAAATCTTTCACTCTTCTCTACGACAAACCAAAGTTTCCAAATCCATCAAATTTGACAATGTTAAACCTTACAAAAGAAGAACCCGATGCCATGACAACAACGCTCTGATACCTATTTGTTGTGAAACGAGTAAGGGATTGCATAGTGGAATATATGAACGCAGTAAACAATGAAACACCAAAATATGATTTTTGCACACTGTGTATCTAAAAGCAACAAGAATCAACATGAAAATATACGCGGTTCAGCAAAGCCTACATCCACGGGAGTAATCGGCAAAGGTTTCACTATGAAAAAATGAAAGTACACAATACAAATGGATACAATGATCTTCTCACATTCACAATATGCCCAAAAATAAATATTTAACAATCCCTCGGAGGCTTCCCTCCAAATACCCAACCATCTCAACATTCACATTCAAAATTTGAATTCTTTCTCGCAACCCCGAGAGCAATTGTCGACAAAAAGGGTCAATTCGTCAATGATTGCTGGTACAATCATCGATGAATAAGGCCTTTTGTTGATGACTACTAAACTTATGAATATATCTACTCTCGATATCTTAGATATCTAAACTTTTCCTGCTCTTGGTATCTCCATTTGTCTCAAATGAGACCCATTAATTGACAAATGCCCTGCTGCACAACACAAAGACTTCACCCATATGCTTTTCTTCCTTTTGTTTATGAACTCCACGAAGTATAAGAGCCACACAAACATAATACTTAGACTATCTCGTTAATTTGAGTAGTCATTCAAGTTCTCTTGACTATCTCGGAGGCTTGTGACATTTATAGTTCCCAAATTTGAGTGGTCCCATTCAAGTTATTTTGACTATCTCGGAGGCATGTGGAGTTGAGAGTTCCCAAATCCAAGTAGTCACATTCAAAATGTTTTGGCCATCTCAGAGGCTCGTAGCATTTATAGTTCCCAAATCTAAGTGGTCCCATTCAAGTTATTTTGATTATCTCAGAGGCATGTGGCGTTTAGAGTTCCCAAATCCAAGTAGTCACATTCAAGTTGTTCTGGCCATCTTGGAGGCTTGTGGCGTTTATAGTTCCAAATCTAATTGATCACATTCAAGTTATTTTGACTATCTCAAAGGCATGTGGCATTTAGAGTTCCAAAATACGAGTAGTCACATTCAAATTGTTCTGGCTATCTTAGAGGCTTGTGGCATTTATAGTTCCCAAATATGAGTGGTTCCATTCAAGTTATTTTAACTATCTTAAAGGCATGTGGCGTTTAGAGTTCTCGAATTTGAGTAGTCACATTCAAGTTGTTCTAGCCATCTTAGAGGCTTGTGGTGGTTGTGATTCCCAAATATGAGTGGTCCCATTTAAGTTATTTTGTCTATCTCGAAGGTATGTGGCGTTTAGAGTTCCTAAAT
Source organism: Malania oleifera (assembly GCF_029873635.1). Lineage (NCBI taxonomy): Eukaryota > Viridiplantae > Streptophyta > Magnoliopsida > Santalales > Ximeniaceae > Malania > Malania oleifera. Next base: position 20,149 of record NW_026651988.1, on the reverse strand, counting down.
CCGAGTAGTCACATTCAAGTTGTTCTCGCCATTTCAGAGGCTTGTGTCGTTTATAGTTCCCAAATTTGAGTGGTCTCATTCAAGTTATTTTGGCTATCTTGGAGGCATGTGACATTTAAAGTTCCCAAATCCGAGTAGTCACATCCAAGTTGTTTTATCTATTTCAGAGGCATGTGGCATTGATAGTTCCCAAATCTGAATAGTCACATCCAAGATATTTTTTGCTATTTCGAAGGCATGTGGCATGAGGTCTCAAATTCGAATAGTCGCATCCAAGATTGTTTTGATTGTTTCAGAGACATGTGGTATTAATTCCCAAATTTGAGCAGTCATTTTTCAAATCGGTGATCTACTTTCATGGTACATGACATAGTTTCCAAAATCGTGGTAGTAATATTTCCATGAACTAGGATATTTTACACCTTACTCTGTAAATTTGTTAAGTTGACCAGGATTCCATACATTTTCTTTTGTTAGGATTTTGTTATAGAGCCTAGTCCAAAATTTGTATCTTTTGTCTTATAGATTTGTTACTATAGGATGCCAAGAGAGATAGATATGTTTGTCGTCCTAAGGTAACAAACCAATAAAGATGGCCAATTGTAGATACCCCATTTTATGCGAGGCATATCACAAGCTTTTGTTCCATAAAATTAAAAAAATAAAAAATTGGAATATAGGGAGAAATGAATGTGTACATTGGAAATAATAAAAAAGAAAAAAAAGAAAAAAAAAAAGTTGGGTTAGCATCTTCAAGCTCTAAAAATTCAAACTTACAAAGAAAAATCAAGAAATTAAACATGTGTAAAAAATGTGCAAAACTCATAATAAAAGGTGATTGACAGGATAAATGTAATTGAATCTTGATTGATCAAATTGATATTTTTTTTTAAAGTTTGACTGAGCAATCAAAAACTGATTGGTGAATCAAATTCAATTCAAATTAATCCTTCAACCCTATAAATGGAGGCTTCTGAAACTGAGATAGACACACGTACGGTGATACATTCACGTAGAGAATTATAAAGAGGAGGTCATTAAGGAAATTTTTGCAAGAAAATCAGAGAGGTTCTGATTAAGAGTGAATATAAATTTTGACGAAATTACTGGAGAATTAAGCTACTGTTAAATTCAAAAGTTGTTGGAGATGCTAAAGGTCAAAATTTGGGGTTGAGGATCTCAAATAGAACCAAAGGAGAGTAAAAAGACTAAAGAAGTTGAAAACTGGAGGTTGGTTTTGATTTATTTTTAAATCTTGTTTTGTTTTCATGTAGAGTTATACAAAAACCAAAAATGTAAAAAATAATGCTCCGAAATTGACTAGTTGATCCAGCCACATCCGACCCATCAATCCAGCTCCGACCCATTGGTCTGGATGCGGCCCACTAACCCAAGTCCATTTTATGACTCAGATCCGACCCATCAATCCCTAATCTTACTTTAAAGATCCTTTTTTGCTTAAACTTCTATGATTTTACTTTATTTTTGTGTTTGTGCGTCCTGATTATTTAACAAAGGGTAAAGAGATATTTCAGATCTCACATATATCAGTTCTGAGGGGGGGTTTATCTAATAAGATCCTCTCTTTTGGAGGTCTAGCTTATTAGACATTCCTAATCGTACTTTGTTTTTTCACTTTTTTCTATTTATTTATTAATAAATTTATTTATTTGTTTATTTGCTTTTTTATTTATTTAATTGTTTATCTTAAAGGGGTTAATAAAGACCATTAGATTTAATTTAGAGATAATTCATAATTAACTAGATACCATTCGCACAACGGGTGTGTAAGGGGTGCTTGTACCTTCCCCTCGCATAACTGAACTTCAGATTCCAACTCTGGTAAAAACAGACTGAGACTATTGGTTTTTTTACCTAAGATTAGCCTTAAACACTAGTCAATAAGTAGTAATTAGGCGAACTAACCGCATCTAGATAAATAACGGGTTAGTGATGTCGACTCCATCAAATTTTCAATATTATTCTTGCTCGCTATTTCAGACCGTTTCGGAGATGTTGCGACAATTATTTACCTTCCTAAACACTTCTAGTTCTAGGAAAGTGAACCTGTCGTTGTTTATCAAAAAATCTGCCTTGCAAACTTTATTCTGCCAAACTCGAATGGAATGTATTAGGAGTGGAATTTAATGAAAAAGTTATGTAAGAAGACTTGTATATATAAATATAGGCCAGCTCCAGTCCATTGGGTTCCTTTTTTGCATACCAAATATTAGATAAAAAGGAGAGGCATTGCTTATTTTTGTGCTTGTAGTGCCATCTTTCCAACAATTCCTTAAACCCTCTTGGTATGCATGCAGGTGTTCCAAAAAGGGTCTCCCATAGGCCCTGATGTCTCCAAAGCCATACTAGACATGGCTGAAGACGGAACACTGAAGAATCTGGAAGAAACCTGGTTTTCTCCCACAGCAAAGTGCTCAGCAGCCATGAATGCCACCGACACCGAGAGCTTGGGCCTCCAGAGCTTCTGGGGTCTGTATGCTATATCTGGCGGCACTTCCACTGTTCTGCTGTTCTTCGTTCTGTTATTGAACAAGTTTAGGCGTTGGCAAGAGCGACCCAAGAGCCAGGTAATTCCAAGCGACGACAGTGTGTGGAACAAATCCAAAAGACTTGCACAATACTTTCATAAAAGGAATCTCAGGACTACTTCCAGAAGAACTACTCCGGCCGTTGCTCAATCCGATGTTGACGAATGGGAATCTGTAACTGTTTCTGTTACATCAGAATCAGAGCATCCACAGGCTTCTCGCTCTGACATTGAAAATGCAAACACTTGAAGAAGAACTTGTTCATCCCCAGCGTATATATATGGCATGCTCACTGTAATATTAATTCCTTGGGATGGATTCTCTTGGAATTGAACTGGTTTACCTAGGACTTTAAACCGAAAAGTAGGACTGTAATATTAATTCCTTGGGATGGAATTCTCTTGGAAGTGGTTTAGTTACGACTTTAAACCTAAAATTAGGACTGTAATATTAATTCTTGGGATGGATTCTCTTGGAAGGGGTTTACTTAGGACTTTAATCCTAAAAGTAGGACTGTAAAATATCCCCTTATAAGTTTCTAAGATGATGTCTCAATGGCTGAATGTCTTAAGTTCGAACAAAAGAAATTGAGATATGGACATACTGAGCCTCCAATATATATATATATATATTCCTATATAAATATTATTGAATGGTAAAATTAATGCTTAAGGCAATAAAGAATAGAGTCATCCTACGGAAGTAAGAAATTCCTGCAGAATTTTAATAATCCCTTGTATGACATCTTATCACAATTCCTTAAAGCAGAGACCCATTTCAATTTTCGGAAAAAATATGGAAAAAACAAGACTCCAAATCCTTTACACCACATACACAATCATTAATATAACTTAAAAATTACAAAATCAATAATCCCGTCAATAAGGGAAGGTCTATGAGGTATATCCATGTTGTTAGTCTTGCAGTCAATTTTGCAAAAATGATTTCTTTTTCTCACATTCATATTTTACATTGAAAGAATACATTTAAATAGAAAACTTTCAATCCTATTTTGATAATACAGATATCACAGTTACTACAAATATCATAGTAATGAGAATTTACATCTACAACTATCTTTCCTTAATCAATTTCTCACTGCTCACGCCAACACTCCCCCTCAAGTTGATGGTCAATGATGCACAACTCGTTGAATGAGTTGTGAAACTCTTTACTTGATACCGCCTTTGTGAGTATGTCTGCTAGTTGGTTTTCAGACTTCACGAATGGAAATCGAATTATTTTTGCTTTCATGTTTTCCTTGATAAAATGTCGATCCACTTCCATATGTTTTGTACGGTCATGTTGAATTGGATAGTGGGATATTACAATAGCAACTTTGTTGTCACAAAAGAGATCCATATTTGAAGTATAGGTGAAACATTGTTCAGTAAGTAGTCTCTTGATCCAGAGTAGTTCACAAAGTCCTTTTGCCATTCTGCGAAATTCTGCTTCAGCACTGGAAAGTGCTACCACCGGCCTTTTGTTTCTTGCTTCTCCATGTAACAAGATTCCCACCAACAAACATTAAATAACCTGAAGTAGATCTTTTGTTTGAAATATTTTCAGCCCAGTCTACATCTGTATAGCCATTAGTTCCTAAATGACTATTCTTTGAAAACATAAGTCCCTTCCCAGATGAAGACTTCAAGTATCTCAGTATTCGAGTTACTACGTCCATATGATCTTTGTTAGGATTATGCATGAATTGGCTAACTACACTTACAACATATGCAATGTCTAGATGAGTGATTACGCGCTTAAATTGCGTAATTATGTGTTTTAATTCATGCATTACGAATTATATTTTTTATTTAAAGGCCTAATTACTCTCAATATTCTAACATTGTGTGTTATTTATAAAATTTGGATTTTATTGAGTAATTTATGAAATTTTGGTATTTTTTTATTGCAGGGCAACTATTGGAAGCTAAAAACTGACAGTACTTTATAATTTGTGCGTAACTTTCTCATCTGACCTCTAATTTAGATGATTCATGATGAAGTAGAAAGATAAGAAAACGTTCTACAATTTTCATGTTTTGCATTTTGAGAAATACTGGCTGCATCAAGGTCGAAATCAGACGTGAAGTTACCATACGCTGTTTTATGGACTACTTCGACAATTCTCCGTAATCTAGGTGTAACGTTCTCATCCAAGTTCCGACGGAGACAATTCAAAATTCTAGGGAAAGGTGAGAAAGATTTCTACTACTTTTGCTTTTTGAGGTTTGAGAGTTACAGGCTGTAGGAGGGTCGAAATCGGGCTTGAAGGTGGAGGGCAGATCGGGTGCCTTTGAAAAAAGAAAAAAAATAAAATAAATAAAAATAAAAAATGTGAGATGTGACCCAGCCATGCAGTCGGGTCCTCTTGGTGAGTGCTGGGTGAGATGCACATGGATAGGAGGGGGAGGAAGGCAAAGAAAGGAAAGACACAAAGAAAAGTCAACAGAAAAAGGAAGATATTTGGGGAAAGAAGAGGAAAAAGTGAGACAGATTTTTGTAGGGTTTCTTTGGGGGAGCCGGGGGGGGAAGGTTTGAAGGTAGGGCAGCAGGCGCTGGGACTGAAGATTGGAGGCCGCACCTCATAGGGGAAAAAGATAAATTTATTTATTTATTTTATTTTTTGTGAGACACACAGGGGAGGCTGCAAAAAAAAAAGGATTGAGGGTTGGAATTCTTTTGGAGGTGCACGAATTGGAGGCTGAATAGGGGTGCAGCAGTAGCAGCTCCTTGGAGATATTTTTTTGTTTCTTTTGGAGGTGCTGCGAAGACACACACACACACACACGACTAGCAAAGGAGAGGTGGTGGCGTGCAACAAATTAAAATCTTTTTGGAATCGGAAGGCGGCGAGCGACGGCGGTGTTGCAAGTGTTGATTTTTCCTCTACTCTCCAAATAAAATAAAATATAGTGAAATCTTTATTGTTTGATTTAATTTTCATAATGAACTAATTTTTTGTATTCTAGGAAAACGATGTAGTCCGGTTTTAAACTATGCTCGCTCGTTGATGCTAATTTGAAGTAGTTTTCCTTTATGTTTGTTTGAGTTGTTCTGTGTTTAATGCTTTTAATTAACTGGTCATCAATTAAATGATTGTAGTCTTATGATTTGCTACCGAAAGGGGGGATTATAGGATATATCTTGAATAATTCAGCGCAGCTAAATATAGAGATCGAAAGACTTATATGAACCTTCATAACATTAAAAATCGAGAGTCTTATTGCGTTCTTGTGTTATTAATTTGCATAATCTTATGTTAAATAATAAACAAGAATAGGTTCTAATTGGCAATCGAAAGAGGCTTTTGAAAAAATTAAAGATTTGCTAACAAACAAAGAACACGAATTCGAATTGGCTAGATGAGTAAAGCATAGTAAAAAATTAGGTGAAATCGATTTCCTAAAAGTTTTCACCATCAGTAATTTGATAAGTGGCATCCAATTTTAAATTCTCTTGAATAGTTTATTTAAAGTAGCTTTGTTTAAATTTTGCAGTCTAAAATTATTAATTTTTCTAAATAAAATCAAGGTTAGTATAAAGTCGGTACTTGGTAAAATTAAGACATCAATCCCTAAGGACAATACTCTACACATCATTATATTATAAAACTATGATACTGTGCACTTACAGTTTGCACCAACCAAGTTTTTGATGTCGTGGCCGGGGATTGAGTTTTTCTTATTTTTGCCAATATCGATACCAAGTAATCTTGGTTTTAATTTAAAATTTTATTTTTATATTTTTATTTACTTATTTTATTTTTATTTTATTTTATTATTATTTTTTCTACATTTCTAGTATGTTTTTTATGTTGGATGTGTAGTGCTAGAACACATGTCATTATTCCTTTTGATTCGGAGATTGAAAGAATGCTTAGAGTACTAAGAAAAAAGAGGGTACTAGCCATGGAAAACGGACAAGATAATGGGAAGTCATGCGCCTTGAAGGATTATGTATGGCTAGTTGTGAAGGACAACAATTTGGGTATCAGACGCCAGCCCATTAATGACAACAATTTTGAGTTCAAACCTGCATTAATCAGCATGGTGCAACAGGCCCAATTCAATGGATCACCACTTGATGATTCCAATATCCATTTGGCGATGTTTCTGAAGATTTGTGATATTGTGAAGATCAATGGTGTTACTGAAGACACCATTAGACTGAGATTATTCCCTTTCTCTTTGAGGGACAAAGCAAGAGGTTGGCTACAGTCTCTACAACCACAGAGTATCACTAGTTGGCAGGATATGGCTGAAACATTTCTAGCTAAATTCTTTCCACCTGCAAAAACAGCTCAACTCAGGAGTGAGATTGGTCAATTCAAGCAACATGATTTTGAATCACTCTATGAAGCATGGGAAAGGTATAAAGATTTGATTCAATGCTGCCCACAACATGGACTGTCGAATTGGTTGCAGATTCAAATGTTCTATAATGGATTAAATGGGCAAACTCGGACTTTAGTTGATGTTGTGTCTGGGGAACTTTGATGTCAAAGACACCTAAGGGTGCTACTGCTCTTTTGGAAGAAATGACCTCAAATAACTATCAATGGCCAACTAAAAGAACTATGGCTAAGAAAGTTGCTGGAATTCATGAATCGGAGTCATTTGCTGCACTTTCAGCTCAATTCACTTCTCCATCCCATCACATTTCATTTTTGACAACCCAGAGGATACCACAAGGTGCAGAATATGTGGCAGCCACAAGTAGGACAGATCCGAGCAATGGAGCGAGTCAAGAACAGGTTCAATACATCAATAATCGGAACTACAATTATCGTGGTGATCCTTTGCCACAATATTATCATCCAGGGCTTCAAAATCATGAGAATTTGTCTTATGAAAATACAAGGAATGTGTTGCAATGTGGCAGCTACAAGTAGGACAGATCCGAGCAATGGAGCGAGTTAAGAACAGGTTCAATACATCAACAATCAAAACTACAATTATTGTGGTGATCCTTTGCCACAATATTATCATCCAGGGCTTCGAAATCATGAGAATTTGTCTTATGAAAATACAAGGAATGTGTTGCAACCTCCTACAAGATTTAATAGTCAACAAAGTGAGAAGAAGATTTCACTTGAGGATGCCATGATATCTTTTGTTGAGGAGACAAAAGCAAGGTTTAAAAATATAGATGCACAACTAAACAACATCGAGACTCATTGCAACAATATGGGAGCCACTATGAAGAACCTCAAAATGCAAATTGGATAATTGGCCACGTCTATAAATTCCCAATAGAGAGGAACTTTTCCTAGCAACACCAAAGTGAATCCTAAGGAACAATGCAAAACCATCACACTTAGGAGTGGAAGAGAAATTGAGAAGTCACCAGCAAAGGAAACCATGTCCACACCTACAACTGAAAAGAATGACCGAAGCAAGAATAAAGGGAAAGAAGAGGAGATTGTGGATGATACACCAGGAGAGACTGACACGTCACCAACAATTTCATTTTCTGACAATCCTCCTATTCTCTCTACTCCACTTCCTTATCCTCAACGTTTTCAAAAGCAAAAATTAGATAAGCAATTTTCTAAGTTTTTGGATATTTTAAAGAAAATTTACATCAATATCCCTTTTGCAGATGCTTTGGAACGAATGCCAAACTATGTCAAATTCCTGAAGCACATCATTTCAAAGAAAAGAAGGTTGAAGGAGTTCGAAACAGTGAAGCTTACCGAGGAGTGTAGTGTTATTCTTCAAAATAAATTGCCTCAAAAATTAAAAGATTCAGGGAGTTTTACTTTGCCTTGCACTATTCGAAATTCATTTTTTGATAAAGTTTTATGTGATCTTGGTGCTAGCATGAATCTTATACCACTTTCTATTTGCAAGAAATTGGTACTTGGAGAGATGAAACAAACAAACATTTCTTTGCAACTAGCAGATCGATCCATCAAGTATCCACATAGAATCATAGAAGACATATTGGTAAAGGTGGATAAATTTATTTTTCCTGCTAATTTTGTGGTGTTAGATATGGAGGAAGACCAAGAAGTCCCACTAATTCTTGGCCGACCATTCTTGAACATTAGAAGAGCTTTAATTGATTTTCAAAACGGAGAGTTAACATTGAGAGTGGACAAGGATGAGGCTATGTTCAACATCTACTAAGACATGAGATTCCCAGAAGATCCAAGCACTTGTCTTCGAGTAGATGTCATTCAGCAAGGTGTAGAAAAAAGTCTTTCAAAAAGATGTATCAGCTGATCACCTAGAACAATCCTTGCAGCCGATCACAACACAGTAGCATGTGTGGAGGCTAGAACCTATGGTAGCAAAGACAGATTCTGTAATCTCTAAAGAAAATATGCAGCAACCTATATCTCCACAGTTGAAGCAATTCCCTGAGCATCTTCGCTATGCGTTCTCAGGTGATGCATATGAAAATGCAAAAATCTACAAAGAGCAAGTGAAGAAGTGGCATGAAAAACATATTCTTAGGGGTGAGTTTGCTCCAAGACAACAGGTTCTATTCTTCAACTCATGATTGAAACTCTTCTCTGGTAAGTTAAGGTCAAGATGGACAGGTCCTTATACAATTGACAAAGTTTTCCCTTTTGGAGTGATAAACTTGAAGGACAAGACATGTAATATATTCAGAGCGAATGGTCGAAGATTGAAGCACTATTATGGAGAACAAATGGAGAAGAACTGTGCATTTATTCCTCTTGGAGATCCTAGTTGATGAAGATTGAAATGTTTGGATGGAGACGTTAAAACAAGTGCTTATGGGAGGCAACCCAAAGAGTATTTCTTTTGTTTATTTCCTTTATCTTTATTACTTTATTTATTTATCTATACACTTTTGAATAATTTAGATTTTCGATGCAGGTTTATTTGGCATGAGTACAAAGCTAAAAATTTAATTCATCGGAAGATTCACCAATAAGTCAAGGAAGTTTCTTTCTTTTCTTCGATCTTTCTCATTTTTGAATAACATTGAAAAAAAATGTGTGAATATGGATGATTAGGCCATGTGTGACACTACTTATGCCCTTCATATACTTGCATATAACCTAGGAGTACACCCTTGGGTCATTTATGTGTAGTTTCTATTTATACGGCTAAACTAGGAATCATGACTCATTAATGGTTGATTGGTAGTTCAAATGCGTTAATCTGGTTATATAAACTATTGTATCTACATGGTATCTCTTGAGGCTAAAAAAAACACGTTCACGTGACTTATAGCACTTAGAGTTCCTTGTGAACACTGAGAGAGCGCCAGTGGCGATTGTAAGAATCCGAACCGTGATAGGAAGGTTTAATTAAAATAAGAGAGGGGTAAAAAGGTAATTAAATAGGCTTCATCGATGAAGCTAGAGTTCGTCGACGAAGAGTAGGTGTTCTTCGACGAGGAGAAACTGAGAGGTATTGTGAAGTGCGACAAAATTCAGGGCTCGTCGACGAGGAGAAGCCAAGGGGTTTCGAAAAATCAGAAATCCCAGGCTCGTCGACAAGGTCATGGTCTCATGGATGAGAAGACTATAAGTCTCGTCGACGAGGACGCAATTCATCGACGAGAATTGCTGAGTCAAGGGTGTTATAAATATTCATTTTCATTACTTCTCGGCTAAGAAATCTTATTTTCTCTCTCTATCTCTCTAGAAACTCTTCCTACTTTCCATCTCTCTAGATTTCTTTGTCATTCATTGTCTGATTTTATAATCTGAAGTTACCACAAGGATCGTGGAAGGATTCTCTACAAGTTCTATGGATCGGATTATTGATTCGACTCTTTTCGGATTTTGGCGTAAAATCGAGGTAAGACTTGATTTCTGATTTTGATATGGTAGTTTTATACAAAACAGTCTTGTGAGTATATTTTGTACTACGTTTTGTAGGTTTTGAGAAGTTGATTCACTGTTTAGGAGCCGTAGAGTTCGAGATTGGTCTTTTGAGGGGAAAGGTAAGGGAATACAGTTTATATTGGTTATTTTTTAAATCGGACTTGGTAGAACCGTGGTTCATGGTTCTGTATGCGTTTTGGTTACTCATTTGGGGGGGGGATCTAATGAGTAAAATTATGGGTTTTTCATTATTACAGTTTTGGGAAAAAGGGTGTATTGGGCTGCATCCTTGGTTTTGTTGAAAACCGTATGTATAAGATGATTTATACTGTGATATAAGGATGGTCGTGCCTTAACTTGTTTAAAATGTATGTGTTTGGAAAACCATAATTTTAGATTACCAAATGGGTGTGGTTTGTTTGGTTATATGAGCATGCATGGTTGTGTTCTGTTGAAATGCAATAGGAACTAGGTTCCAAATTATTCCAGGTACGAAAGAGTGTCCGGCTCTATATCCGAGGGCATGTGTTTATCGCCTGCCATGTAGGAAAGAGTGTATGACTCTATATCCAAGGGCGTGATCCTATATCGGCTGATCACCGAAGGGTGTGGATCCACCAGTTAGCGCTAGTACAATGCCATGGGAGTCCGGGACTAGCCATGTGTCAGTGGCGCCGTGTATCGCGGGGTGGCTACGGGTTAATGTCGGATATCGCGGACTGGCTTTGGGCCTAAGGGTGTGACGACACCGGGTAGATCATGGGTGTGCGTGCGTGCGTGCGTGTGTGTGTGTGTGTGTGTGTGTGCGTGCGTGCGTGTATGCACTCTATTGGAACTACATTATAAAAACACTGGAAATGCTTTTAACTTTGTATATTTTGCTATCATGATAACACTCAAATGTCACACACTAATGTAACCTATATTTGCCTTATTGAGATGTGTCTCACCCCTATTGTTCGTACATTTTTATAGGTCCTTCGAGTAACTGAAACTAGCGTCCTGGTGTTGGGAGTGTAGTGGTCGGTGTACTGCGGGTAGCGCTTGGGTAAGTGCTAGGACTTGTGTTTTGTGGGTTGCTGTTTTGAGATATGTTGGACACGCGGTTGTATGTTGTATGATAGAGTCTTGTTTCTACTCATGTATAGACTCTGATATGGTACCATGTATGTATTGAATGACCTTTTTCCACTACGTATATTCTATTGTATTTGGATGTGTATAGGGTGCCTGGGAATCCCATGGGGTTAGACCCTCCTCCTTTTTACTGTATCTTTGGATGTTTTATTGGATACAGGGACAGGTTAGGTTATATTCTCACCCCTGGGTGCCATTTTCGGGTTCAGGCTGTAACAGCTTGGTATTAGAGCTAACCAAGTTGTTAGGCCGTGTAGACTTGGTTAGGCTTAGCTATGAGTTCATACCAGAGTATAGGATGTTGGATGTGGGTAGACTTGGTTGAGGGTTATTCCATTGCTAGACCGGGACTTGTCGGCAGTATTCCATGTTTTTCCTGGAATGACAATTTCAGTAAAAGTAGGGCAGACCATTGATGACTTTTGTGTCGGTGTGATAGGATAGACCTGAACCTAGCAGGGAGTAGTTAACATGATTGGGGATAGATAATTTTGTTAACTGTACGTCTGTACATGTTTTAGGGATACTAATAGATTCCTATTGTGTTTCAGAATGGAGCCTAAGGATAATGACCTGGGAAGTGGCTCCGAGGAGATGGCGAGTGATGAGTCTCCTTCTGTGCCTCGAGGTTTGACGAGGCAGGTTTTGTGAGAGATTGGGTGGAGTGTGAGGAGACGTGAACGCTCTCCTATTGTTGCGGGGTGCACCATTGAGAGATTCGCATGCATGCATCCTCCGACGTTCTCTAGGGGGGCATGACCCAACAATAGCAGAGGACTGGGTGGAAAATACTAAGAGGATCTTTGAGGTCCTGCACTGCACGGATAGGCAATGATTCCTTTATTCTACCTTCCAGCTATCTAGGGAGGTGGGTCGTTGGTGGACTGCAGTGAATTTGCTGGAGAAGCAGAGGGGCGGTCCTGAGGAGATGTCGTGGAGCCATTTCAAGGAGGTGTTCTTTGACAGATACTTCCCAGCTTCTATACGTGATGCTAAGGCGGATGAGTTTTTTGCTCTAACTCAGGGGAGTATGACGGTACAAGGGTATGTGGCTCGGTACATAGAGCTATCCTACTTTGCACCGTGTTTAATCTTGAGCGAGTACGATAAAACTCAGAGATTTAAGAAGGGTCTGAGGAAGGATATCTGCAGGCTAGTGGGTATGCCTCAGATCCACGAGTTCTCGGTGTTAATGGATAAAGTCACGGTGATTGAGACTGGTATCCGAGAGGATAAGGTGGATTAGGAATCGAGGAAAAGGACAATACCTTCTGGTTCTCAGTTGGGATCTTGTCAGGGATCGTGGACGAAGAGGAACAAGGGCTCGAGTTACCGTCAGAATACCGAGTGCCAAATTTCTTAAGGGAGCCAAACTAGTGGTCATTATACCAGATGCCACAGATGGCATGAGGGCGAGTGTCGGTCATTTGGGGGTAACTGCTACAACTGTGGCCAATCAAGTCACATGTTTCGCGATTGTCATGCATCGAAGCGAGGCATGCCTGCATACAATGTGAACCAAGGGAGCAATCAGATACCTCGGGGAACCATTCAGGCGAATACAGCATTGACCAAAGTATACTCTCTTACTCCAGCGGACGCTGAGCATGCGGGGAATGTAATGACAGGTACCTTATTATTGCTTTCAATTAATGCTTCTATTTTTTTTGATTTGGGTGCAACCCATTCTTTTGTATTTGTGAGCTTTGTTAAACGGTGTGGGGTTGATTCCAAGTCATGAACGAGGTGTTATATGTTACTACACCATCTAGGAGTATAGCATTCTGTAGTAGGATGTTAGAAGATTGCCCAGTGGTAATTTAGGGAAGGCTGCTACCAGCGAATCTTGTGGTATATGACATGTCGGGGTTCGATGTCATTCTGGGCATGGATTGGTTGTTCTCCAGTTATGTTGTAATCGACTACTGTAGGGAGGTAGTAGTTTTCAGACCTCCTGGGGAGCAGGAGTATGAGTTCATGGGATCGTGTGTGCATTTGACGCCACAGATTCTATCAGAACTACAAGCGACGAGGCTACTCTTGGACGGGTGTCAGGGGTACCTAACTTATATGAAGGAATCGTCATGGGATGAGTTGAGTCTCTAGGATATTCGGGTAGTCAGCGAGTTCTCAAATGTGTTTCCAGATGATTTACCCAGTTTAGCTCCGGATTGAGAGGTAGAGTTTGCGATAGAGTTGCCACCTGGAAAGGCACCAATCTCTAAAGCTCTGTACTGGATGGCTCTAGTAGAACTTCAAGAGTTAAAGGAGCACTTGCAAGAATTACTAGACAGGGGTTTCATTTGACCTAGTGTTTTGCTTTGGGGAGCTCCAGTATTGTTTGTGAAGAAGAAGGACGAGTCGATGCGGATGTGCATTGATTACCATAATATTAATAAGGTAACTGTGAAGAATCTCTATCCTTTACCTCGTATTGATGATCTCTTTGACTAGTTGCAGGGGACATAGGTCTTTTCGAAGATCGACTTGCGGTCAGGGTATCATCAGGTGAGGATCAAATCTGAGGATGCAGCAAAGACGGCTTTCCGAACCAGATATAGCCACTACAAGTTCTTAGTCATGCCTTTTGGGTTGACGAATGCTCCGGTGGTTTTCATGGATCTGATGAACAGGGTTTTCCATGAGTACCTGGATCGGTTTGTGGTGGTATTCATTGATGATATTCTGGTATACTCGAGGAGTTCGGAAGAGCATGAAAATCATCTGAGATTAGTATTACAGAATTTGTGGGAGAAGAAGTTGTATGCTAAACTGAAGAAGTGTGATTTTGGTTGAGTCAGATTGCATTCTTAGGCCATGTGGTGACTGGTGATGGTATATCAATTGATCATAACAAGATTGAAGTTGTGGTCGACTAGGTAAGGCCGAAGAATGTGCAAAAGGTTCGAAGTTTTCTAGGATTGGCAGGTTACTATCATCGATTCGTGCAAGGTTTTTCCAAATTGTCTAGGCCTCTAACTCGATTGACCTGGAAGGGGTTGAAGTTTGAATGGACCAGTGATTGCGATCAGTGCTTTTAGGAGTTGAAGCATCGGCTGGTTACTGCTCTAGTTTTGACCGTTCCTTCGGGGGATGGTGGGTTTGTGATGTATAGCGACGCGTCTATGAAAGGTTTGGGATGTGTGCTTATGCAGCAGGATAAGGTAGTAGTATATGCTTCTCGGCAATTGAAGGAATACGAGAAAAATTACCCTACATGTGATTTAGAGTTGGCTGTTGTGGTATATGTACTGACGATTTGGAGACACTATTTATATGGTGTGCAGTGTGAGATCTTCACAGACCATAAGAGCCTCATATATTTCTTCATGCAGAAGGAGTTGAATATGAGGTAGGGACGGTGGCTTGAGTTGATTAAATACTACGATTGCACTATCAGCTATCACCCAGGAAAAGCTAACGTGGTGGCTGATGCGCTGAGTCGGAAGTCGGAACCTACGACTATGTCTACAGTTGTAGCTCATCATCACATTAGATAGGATTTGGAGAGCTTAGGCATAGAGTTTTTGTGTGGTGATCATCAGGATTTCCTTGTTAGTTTGGTGGTCCAGCCGACCCTGTTTAAGCATATAAAAGCCGCGTAGGCTAGATTGGTGGAGGTTATGAAAAAGGTACAGCAAGGATTGGCTATGGATTTCAACATCTCTAAGGGAGGTGTGCTAAGGTTTGGGACCAGATTATGTGTTTCGAACGACGATGAGATCAGAAGGACGATTTTGAAGGAAGCGCATCATTCATCATATATGGTACATCCTGGTGGTACAAAGATGTATCGTGATTTACGTGAGACCTTTTGGTGGTCTGGCATGAAGAGGCAGATTGCTCAGTTCGTGGAGCAGTGTCTTACGTGTCAGCAAGTGAAAGCTGAACATTAAAGACTGGCAGGGCCGTTGCAGCCTTTTCCTATTCTGGTGTGGAAATGGGAGCACATTTCCATGGATTTCATTGTCGGATTGCCGCCAGCACTTCATGGGCAGAATGCTATTTGGGTGATCATGAACAAATTGGCGAAGTCTGCTCATTTCATACCTATGAAGGTTAGCTATCCTTTGAGTAGGCTAGTAGATACATATGTGTATGAGATTGTGAGAATGCACGGAGTATCAGTGTCCATTATTTCAGATCGAGACCCGAAGTTTACTTCTCAATTCTGGACGAGCTTGCAGGAGGCACTGGGGACGAAGCTTACTTTCAGTACAACATTCCACCCCCAGACTGATGGATAGTCGGAGAGGACGATATAGATCTTGGAAGATATGTTGTGAGCTTGTGCGTTAGACTTCGGTGGTAGCTAGATATAGTTTATGCTTCTGGTAGAGTTCGCTTATAATAACAGCTTCCAAGCTAGTATCGGGATGGCACCATTCGAGGCTTTGTATGGTCAAAGGTGTCGATCTCCTTTGTGTTGGGATGAGGTTGATGAACGTCAGGTGTTAGGACCTGAACTTGTGTAGTAGGCGTCTAAGAAGGTGGGTTTGATTCGAGAGAGGATTAAATCAGCTTAGAGTCAACAGAAAAGTTACGCAGATGTTTGCCGCTGTGAGTTAGAGTTTGAGGTGGGGGCTAAGGTATTTTTGAAAATTGCTTTGATGAAAGGGGTGAGGAGATTTGGGAGGAAGGGCAAGCTAAGCCCAAGGTACATCTGACCATTCGAGGTTCTTGAGCGAGTGGGTTCGGTAGCCTACAGGATTGCACTACCCCCAGCACTCTCGAGGGTCCACGATATGTTTCACGTATCCATGTTGAGGAGATACGTGCTGGATCCATCACATGTTATCAGTTATGATGATTTGGAAATTGGGGATACTTTAGCGTATAATGAGATACATGTTCAGGTTTTGGACCATAAAGTTCAGAAGCTTCATACTAAAGATATACCATTAGTGAAGGTCTTATGGTGAAACCATGAGGTTGAGGAAGCTTCTTGGGAACTGGAAACAGAAATACACCGAAAGTATCCGCAATTGTTTTGAGTATGTGTACGACACCCTACTTTGGGTTGGGATAGGTGGTTAGTCGTTGAGAGTGTGGATTGTGAACTCTTGAGACAGTTTATGTTGTAACCACGGTATTCCTCCGCCATAAGTGAGGGTATGTATTTATGTGTTATAATGGGACTGAGATGTGGAAGTTGCTAGTTTTTCTCTAGATTTGAGTGTATGTGTGAGTGTTTGATTGTATGTATGAGTTTGTGAATAAGAGATGGAAAATTTCGAGGACGAAATTTTGGTAAGGAGAGGAGACTGTAAGAACCCGAACCATGATAGGTGGATTTAATTAAAATAAGATAGGGGTAAAAAGCTAATTAAACAGGCTTCATTGACGAAGCCAGAGTTCGTCGACGAAGGCCTCATATTTCTCGTTGACAAGGAGCAAACGTTCATCGATGAGGAGAAACCAAGAGGTATTGTGAAGTGCAACAAAATTTAGGGCTCGTTGACAAGGACAAGCCAAGGGGTTTCGAAAAACCAAAAATCCCAGGCTCGTCGATGAGGTCATGGTCTCGTCGACGAGAAGACTATAAGGTCTCGTCGATGAGGACACAATTCGTCGACGAGAACTGCTGAGTCAAGGGCGCTATAAATATCCATTTTCATTACTTCTAAGCTAAGAAATATTATTTTCTCTCTTTATCTCTCTAGAAACAATTCCTATTTTCCATCTCTCTAGATTTCTTCGTCATTCATTGTCTGATTTGACGATCCTAAATTACCATGAGGATCCTGGAAGGATTCTCTACAAGTTCTGTGGATTGGATTTTCGATTCGGTTCTTTTTAGGTTTTGGTGTAAAATTGAGGTAAGGCGCAGTTTCCAATTCTAATCTTGTAGTTTTGTAGAGAATAGTCATGTGAGTATATTTTGTACTGCGTTTTGTAGGTTTTGAGAACTTGGTTCACTGTTTAGGAGCCGTAGAGTGTAGGATTGGTCTTTTGGGGGGAAAGGTAAGGGAATAAAGTTTATATTGGTTATTTTTTAAATCGGACTCGGTAGAACTATGGTTCATGGTCCTGTGTGCATTTTGGTTACTCATTTGGGGGGATCTAACGGGTAAAACTATGTGTTTTTCATGATTACAGTTTTGGGAAAAAGGGGGTATTGGGCTGCATCGTTGGTTTTGTTGAAAATCGTATGTATATGATGATTTATATTGTACTATAAGGATAGCCATGCCTTGGCTTGTTTAAAATGTATGTGTTTGGAAAACCATGATTTTAGATTACCAAATGGATGTGGTTTGTTTGGTTATATGAGCATGCATGGTTGTGTTTTATTGAAATGTAGTAGGAACTAGGTTTCAAATTATTCCAAGTACGAAAGAGTGTCCGCTCTATATCTGAGGGCGTGAGCCTATACTAGCTGATCACTGAAAGGTGTGGATCCACCAGTTTGTGCCAGAACGATGCCATGGGAGTCTGGGACTAGTCATGTGCCATTGGCGCCGTGTATAGCGGGTTGGCAACAGGCTAACGCCGGATATCACAGACTAGCTTCAGGCCGAAGGGTGTGATGACACCGGGTAGATCATGGGCGTGCGTATGCGTGTGTGTGCATGTATGCACTGTACTGGAACTGCATTGTGACAACATTGGAAATGCTTTTAACTGTGTATATTTTGCTGTCATGATAACACTCAAATGTCACACACTAATGTAACCTGTGTTTGTCTTACTAAGGTGTGTGTCACCCCTACTGTACGTACATTTTTACAGGTTCTTCGAGTAACCGAAACTAGTGTCCTTGTGTTGGGAGCGTAGTGGTCGGTGTCCTGCGAGTGGCACTTGGGTAAGTGCTAAGACTTGTGTTTTTCAGGTTCCTGTTTTGAGATATGTTTGGCACCCAATTGTACTTTGTATGATAAAGCCTTGTTTCTGCTCTTGTATAGACTCTGGTATGGTACCATGTATGTATTGAATGACCTTTCTCCATTGCATATATTATGTTGTGTTTGGATATGTATAGGGTGCCTGGGAACCCCACGGGGTCGGTCCCTCCTCCTTTTTACTATATCTTTGGATGTTTTGTTGGATACAGGGACAGATTAGGTTACATTCTTTCCCCTGGGTCCCATTTTCAGGTTTGGGGCGTGACAACAACTTTGACACCTTGTGAGGTACTGGTGAGCCATTTATCGTTCTTTTGAGTTTTTGACATCAACTCAGAGTTCATGAAACTCAACTTTCCCTATTTTTTTATGGATATTATTTTTATACTAGTCTTGGTTTTTGAATTGCTAGCATAGGGGTGATATCTAGTGAGGAGATAGAAACCTAGGTCATGTAGCTTACTCAAGATGTGAAGGCTGAGCCACCGTAGAAATAAACTTATTTTATGGAATCTTGTTCGAGCTTAATGCATATGGGTGGTATGAAGACAATAAAAGAAGTGTTATGATTGTCCTAATTGACCATGAAAAGAAAGAAATTGAAAAATTAGTAGAAGAAAGAAAAAGAGAAATAAAAATACCCTAGAAGAGGTGAAAGATTAATACCTGCTCCACACAACTACAACAAAATTCAGGGACACGACACATGTTCTCCATATATGAAGACTCTTCACCAGCCTAATGCCTCATATGTATTCACGCTTGGTTTGTGATTAAGTTGATCTAGGGTGGCCTTGGTTGGATATGGCGCGTAAGTGAGAAGATGTTAGGGTGAAGGACCCGACACCTCGTAAATAGGCTAGATCCTTTTCAGACTAGTTCACTCTGTACATTTAGCATTTGTTCCTTACAGTATGTGGGATGTATGATCATGACACTCCTCACATACGACGAGTGAAACCATCATTTTTTAGTATTTTTTAGGGTATACCAGTTAGGCCAAGTCAAAGCTGTCGGTGACAACGAAGCTCCTAGGTGTAACGAGTCATAAACATTACACAAGCTTCAAGATTTCACCTATTTATACTTGAGTTTATATGATTACATTAACTCTTAATTGTGATTTCTGGTGAATCTTATGTGAGTATAATGTGCTTAATGGCTATGTAATGATGAAACTTATATGAATGATTTATTTCGAAATTGCGTGAATTGGGTATAAATGAGTTTATGTATAATTTGGTTATATTCCTGTATGTAAAAGGGTATGGTTGTGTTGTATGTACATTCATTCAATGAAATTGGTATAACACCACCTAGAATTGCATTCAACAAGTATGTAAGAGATATATTACTTTGCCAACTACCTCCCTTTATCTGAAGGTACTTGATCTAAGTATTCTCCAAGTTTGTGGTTTTGAACAATTGGAGTATCCATTGGTTCGCACTCCAACATTCCTACCTCAGTTAAGACATCCAACACATACTTCCTTTAGGGAAGAAATATTTCTTGTCTAGACCTAGCAACTTCAATTCCAAGAAAGTACTTGAGTTCTCCCAAGTTCTTCATCTTAAATTCTATAGTAACTTGATTTTATATATATATATATATATATATATATATATATATATATCTTCTCCAAATTTTCTCTTTATATATATAATATATATATATATAAGAGAATTTGGAGAAGTATATGAAAGGAGATATTTTGAGATATTTATATATAAATATCTTAGAGGAGATATTTTATTTTGATACATAAAAACTAAGTTAGGTTTTTTTCTTTATAAACTCTCTCTCT
>NW_026651987.1:0-39821 GCF_029873635.1 Malania oleifera | reverse complement strand
TGAATGGATGGCCAACGTTGTCCCAATAATCAAGAAGAATGGTAAAGTACGAGTTTGTGTCGACTACCGGGATCTAAATAAAGCAAGCCCTAAGGACAACTTCCCTCTCCCGCACATTGATGTGTTGGTGGACAATACTGCAGGGCATGCTTTATTTTCATTCATGGATGGATTCTCAGGATACAACCAGATCAGGATGGCACCAAAGGACAAGGAAAAAACGACTTTCATCACATTATGGGGGACTTTCTGCTATAAAAGTCATGCCATTCGGACTAAAAAATGTCAGAGCCACTTACCAAAGGGCTATGGTAACCCTTTTTCATGACTTAATGCACAAGGAGGTTGAGGTTTATGTCGACGACATGATCGTTAAGTCGCGAAATGAGAAAGACCATGCGTTAAACTTGGAAAAATTGTTCGAGAGGCTCCGGAAGTGCCAATTGAAGTTAAATCCTGAAAAATGTACCTTCGGTGCTACGTCCGGGAAGCTATTGGGGTTTATAGTGAGTGAGAAAGGGATTGAGGTAGATCCTGACAAGGTCAAAGCCATTCGAGAGATGCCTAGCCCAAAGTCTGAAAAGGAAGTGCGAAGCTTCTTAGGTAGGCTCAACTACATTGCTCACTTCATATCTCAATTAACCACCACTTGCGAACCCATCTTCAAGCTGCTGAGAAAGAACAACCCAGAAAAGTGGAACAAAGAGTGTCAAGTGGCCTTTGAAAAAATAAAGGAGTACCTTTTGAATCCCCCAGTACTAGTGCCACCAGTACCCGGAAGGCCTTTAATCTTGTACTTGGCGATTTCAGAAAACTCCATGGGTTGCGTATTGGGCCAGCATGATGAGACCGGGAGGAAAGAAAGGGCCATTTATTACCTTAGTAAGAAGTTCACAGATTATGAGTCTAAGTACTCTGATCTGGAAAAAACATGTTGCGCTTTGGTATGGACGGTCAGTAGGCTGAGGCAATACACCTTGTATTACTCCACCTGGTTGATCTCCAAAATGGACCCAATCAAGTACGTGTTTGAAAAGCCCGCAGTAACTAGACGAGTAGCACGATAGCAGATGTTGTTGACGGAATATAATATTTCTTATGTCACCAGGAAAGCTATCAAAGGTAGTGTCATTGCCGAATACCTAGCTGAAAGAGCCGTGGAGGATTACCAACCTATGGAGTTCGAATTCCCAGACCAAGATATAGACTCCCTAACCCAAGGAGAAGAAGACCTCGAAGAATGGAGGATGTTGTTCGATGGGGCAGTCAATGTTTGGGGACATGGGATAGGTGCGGTGCTCATATCTCCCGATGGGAAACATTATCCAGTGGTAGCTAAGCTCATCTTCCCTTGTACTAACAACGTAGCCGAATACGAGGCATGTATATTGGGTTTGCGGACTGCTTTAGATCGGGGTGTCAAGCGACTAATAGTAAGAGGAGACTCGACCTTGGTCATCCACCAGCTAACCGGAGAATGGGAAACCCGCGATTCCAAGCTAGTACCGTATCGAGAGTATATTCAAAAGATGATAGAAGGGTTTGACAGTATTAGTTTCTCTCACACGCCAAGAGAAAACAATGTAATGTCTGATGCACTAGCCACACTGGCAGCTTTATTCAAGGTAGAAGAAGGGGTGAAGATCGAAACTATTCAGATCAGAGTACAACCCGAACCTGCCCACTGCACGGTAATAGAGGAGGCCGACGGAAAACCGTGGTTTTATGATATCAAAACCTACATCCAAAATGAGTATCTTGAAGGGGCAGCCAGTAATGATCGAAGGACTATCAGAAGGTTGGCCATAGGTTTCTTCTTAGATGGTGAAATTTTGTACAAAAGAAATTATGACATGGCCCTCGTACGGTGTGTAGAGGCACAGGAGGCCCGACAAGTCATGCATGAGGTTCACGAGGGGGTCTGCGGTACCCATGTCGGAGGCCACTCATTGGCACGAAAAATACTTAGGAGCGGGTATTATTGGATGACCATGGAGAAAGATTGCATTAACTACGCCCGAAAGTGCCATAAGTGCCAAGTTTATGGTGATCGGATCCAAGTCCCACCGGCCCCACTTCATGTTCTCTCCCGCACCTTGGCCCTTTTCAGCTTAAGGCATGGATATGATTGGGCCAATAAGCCCAAAGGCTAGTAACGGACACCGTTTCATCTTTGTGGCAATCGATTATTTCACTACATAGGTAGAAGCCGCCTCGTATTCCAGTGTCACACAGAATGTAGTAAGTCGTTTCGTCAAAAGAGAGTTGATCTGCCGGTATGGAATCCCTGAGAGAATAATCACGGATAATGCCAAGAACCTGAACAACGGAGTAATGACCAAGCTATGCAATCAGTTCAAGGTTAAGCATCACAATTCAGCGCCTTATAGACCACAGATGAATGGCGCGGTGGAAGCAGCCAACAAAAACATTAAGAACATTTTGGAGAAGATGACAGAAACTTATAGAGATTGGCATGACAAGCTTCCCTTCGCACTAATGGCTTACAGGACTACGGCCAGAACCTCCACGGGCGCTACTCCCTTCTCTTTGGTGTACGGAATGGAGGCAGTGATCCCTGTAAAAGTTGAGATCCGATCTCTAAGAGTTCTAAAAGAAGTAAAGTTGGCTGAGGCAGAGTGGGTACAATCCAGGTATGACCAGTTAAACTTGATCGAGGAGAAAAGGATGGCCGCCATGGCCCATGGACAATTGTACCAAAGAAGGATGATGAGAGCGTTTAATCGAAAAGTGCGACCCCGACAGTTTCAGGAGGGGGACCTAGTGCTGAAAAAGATTTTACCGATTCATATGGACCCTCGTGGCAAGTGGACACCAAACTATGAAGGGCCTTACGTGGTAAAGAAGGCATTCTCAGGAGGCGCCCTACTGTTAGCAAATATGGACGGAACCGACCTATTGCACCCTGTTAATTCTGATGCTGTAAAGAAATATTATGCCTGATGGTTGTATACATCTCCAAAAGAAATTAATCACAGTGTTATTTCATAT
Organism: Malania oleifera; assembly: GCF_029873635.1. NCBI lineage: Eukaryota > Viridiplantae > Streptophyta > Magnoliopsida > Santalales > Ximeniaceae > Malania > Malania oleifera. The sequence continues at coordinate 36,809 of NW_026651987.1, read as the reverse complement.
GTTCCATCTTTGCTCATTGTTTCGATTAAATGACGGATGGCCATTTTTGGACCACCAGTTCCCTTAAAGAACCCAATGTTTTTAATCACTTGGTGAACCTTTTTGAGCTTTAAAATCGAAACCATCTTCTTCGAAAAAGTCATTTCCCAAAATTTAAACCGGGTTGGGATTTTCAAAGGTCAGACAAATCATGCGAGACAATAATGCAGTGCCAAAATGACGGCAGGCCATTTTTTCTGCTACCCAAAGTTAGAGAAAGAAAACACCCCTTGATACCCTCTATTGTGCCTAAAAATGTTTAATCTTTCGTTTAAACCCGCCAAAGGATCACACCCCACACTGGGGCAGTTTTGGAAAGATCGATCTCGAATGAAGCCTAAATAAATAAATAAAGGCACAAAAAAAAAAAGAGGGAAAATGATGCAAAAGAACGAGGGGAAAATCAAAGCATAGGAAAGGCAGGAGATATGCGTCATTTGTGATCTTTGGCCAATTCACCCTTTGGTAAAATTCATAAGTTCGAGTCTCATGCACCCTTTCTTCTTTAACCAATACCCACAACCTACATTACAACCTGAATGAAAAGACCTGACCGGATTGGCATATGTTATTACCTCAAATGATTTGTCAGACTTAATATTGAGTCTGAACTACGTAATATGACCTGATCCTGAAAAGGTACGTAGGCAGCTTGTTCAAAAGGACGAGTTCGGTCACACTCTTGTAAAAATGTCTCACCCCAAACTGGGGTAGGATTTGTTGCCATGGGATGGGTTTTTGAGCCTTGGTTTCCTTATTCTTCTGAAAACCTAAATCCCTAAGCCTACGTTTCGTCTAGAGTCTTAAAGACCATCCAGAGATCGAAACGTGAAGCAAAGCACCAAAATAAGCATGGAGCAAACAACGGACCTAGGGGCACTATTCAACCTTACAGTACCAAAAGGGTCAATCTCCTTCTAGTTGAAACTGGGGCAGTTATCGCAAAAACAAGAGATTTTAGTTTTCACAAATTAATGTCGATACCTTTTAAAACAAGGGATGCTGTTGTAAAACTTATCTTTTTCCTGAATAAATTTTGAATGTAACAGAACAACTATTTCGCACAGATTGACGTCCTGATTCAGCACATTAATGACATAAATGCATGATTATTCTCATTATTAGGGATCCCCCGTTTATTTAGGTCAAAAATCAGGAACCCAATACACCAATAGGGTGTTCAGGCACCAATGGGGAGCCTGAAGCATGTCAAACATCGGTAATGAAGGAATGTTGGGTCAGATTCGGCGTACTCTTTCGAGTTTTGGGAATCTCTAGAAGCGTTAGTGATTAACTGCCAGGTTAGATCTTGAACAATCCTTGAGTTTGGAAGATCATGGAAAGTACTGACAGCCAGACACTGGGGCAAATTTTGAGTATCTTTTGGAATCTGAAGTGCTGACAGCCTGACGCTGGGGCAGAAATTGAGCATCTTTGGATTTTGAGGAAAGTGCTGACAGAACAAATGTTGAGTATCTTTGGGAAAGTACCGACAGTCAGACACTGGGGCAGATTTTGAGTGCCTCTAGAAATTTGAAAATGGTCAAAGTTGTGACGAGAAAGGCATTGGGCCAGATTTCGAAACCCTTTTGGAATCCGAAACGCAGTAAAGACTAATAGCGTATGGATGAAACCAGGGCAGTCGTTGAGTGCCATTTAAGGCGAAGTCGGGTACCATCATGCCATACTAGAACTTAAAAGTGTGGCCAAGATTCGGGATCAAGAAGAAGGGCCATGCATACTCATACATTTCATGCATGCACTTCATGCATCCTCATGCATTTAGTGAAAGGCATTCCCATTATAGGAAGCAGCATACAGACATATCATGTAACAGGCATCATGTATATATAACAACATGCCCCTGCATTCAAACATCGCAATCTAGTAACACGCATACATACAGCAGTAGAGCACCATTCATTCATACTTGCCTGATTGAATAAATTTTTGATTAATCCTGTTGCATCCATAGCCAACTAGCGTAGGGGTTTGGTCATTGTACCCCCATGACCCAAATTTTTACATCCATGACAAGCCATTTAGAGGATATTACAACCCGGTTCAGTGTACCAGCAACACTATTGTCCGCAGTAATAAAAAAATAATAATAATAAAAAATAAAAAAAAGGGGGGAAAGAGAAAACACTCAAATTTTATTAATTACCCTCACTTATAGGGGAGGAATACCATGGTTACAGTCATGGTCCCGGGAGATTACAACCAGAACTCTCCCAAAACCCAAAAACAAACACAAAAAAAAACAAAAAAAACAAAAAAACAAAAATGATGATCTTTTTCAGGTCACGTACAGACGGATTTTCATTTCAGGCTGAAGAACGAGAAGTCGGACCTTTTCCATGCGCCATGATTTTGAGCCGTTTTTGCTCCCGCTGGATGTCCTCCCAGCTTTTCTCTAACTCAGCGATTCTAGGCCTAAGGTCATCGGAGTAAACTGCCACCATTTTTCTCAAGTCATCGATCTCCCGTTTTAACATCATATTTTCTTGCCTAAAGTTTCTCGATTTCCGTTGTTCCTCTTGGTATTTCGTCCGTAAGGCATAGGTTTCATTCCTAAGGAGGGTCACGGTCTCGTTCTGTCTCTGCAAGTGACGGACAAGGTGAGATGTCGAAGACATTGCCTGGGCACTATGATAGAGTGCCTGATTGACTATGCCTACATCGGACATTGTGGCCAGTACTGCCTCATTCCTCAGCATTTCTTTTTGGAACTGAGGAGAGAGCTGGAAGGAACTGAGAATAGTAGAACAGGATGGCACCTTTGGTGCCACATTCAAATCGGGAACCTGCTTAGAAGATGAAGCCCCAGCCATGAGATACAGTTAAGAATGTTGAGAGATTTGAGATGGTTAAGGTACGGTTTCTCGTAATAGAGGATGGCCAAAGATAGGTTACAGTCACGTGTGGAGTTTGGCTATGGTGTTTAAATGTGAGAGGAAGTCTGCTTAAATAGAATAAAAAGGATTGCCATGCTGAGTGTGTGTCTGACAGAAAGACGAGAGAGGCGACGTGCATCGAGAAGCCCCCAAAGGTTGTGAGCGAGGTAAGTTATGGGAGTTGTGCAGTCCCCTCAGTGGAGGATTATGTTCACAAGGCGGCGGAAAATAATCCCGAGGCAGATTTTGAAAGACGTGGAGCAGTCATAATACCTAAACCTGAGGAAAAAGAAAAAGAAAAAGAAAAGGGGGGGCGCATTTATTCTTAAGGTCTGTTTTTTTTAAATAAAAAAAAAAAAGAACCCGAAGCCGGTTTGTTTTGCACAAAGCCCAACTATTTAAATAAATTCGGGTTTTATTTTTTAAAAAAAAAAGTGGGCCGGCCTGTTTTAAATGACCTGGGCTCTGTTTCTTTCTAAATTGGGCCGGCCCAGTTTTAAAACTCCATCCAAGTCTAATCGTTTAATTAGACACGGGCCTTATTTTTTAAAAGGAAAAGTGGGCCGGCCTGTTTTAAATGACCTGGGCTCTGTTTCTTTCTAAATTGGGCCGGCCCAGTTTTAAAACTCCATCCAAGTCCAATCGTTTAATTAGACACGGGCCTTATTTTTTAAAAGGAAAAGTGGGCCGACCTGTTTTAAATGACTTGAGCTCTGTTTCTTTCTGAATCGGGCCGGCTCAGTTTTAAAACTCCATCCAAGTCCAATCGTTTAATTAGGCACGGGCCTTATTTTTTAAAAGGAAAAGTGGGCCGGCCTGTTTTAAACGACTTGGGCTCTGTTTCTTTCTGAATCGGGCAGGCCCAGTTTTAAAACTCCATCCAAGCCCAACCATTGTAATAGATGCGGGCTTTTGTTTTTTGAAAAAAGTGGGCTGACCTCGTTTAAAAATGACTTGGGCCCTATTTCTTTCTAAATTGGGCCGGCCTAGTTTTAAAATTCCATCCAGCCCAACCGTTGTAATATACGCGGGCTTTTGTTTTTTAAAAAAAGTGAGCCGACCTCTTTTAAAATTGACTTGGGCCCTATTTCTTTCTAAATTGGGCCCGCCCAATTTTAAAACTCCATCCGAGTCTAACCGTTTAATTAGACATGAGCCTTATTTTTTAAAAGGAAAAGTGGGCCGGCCTGTTTTAAAAATGACTTGGGCCCTATTTCTTTCTGAATTGGGCCGGCCCGTTTTAAAAATCAAAGCCCATTTTTTGAAAGCAAACTCGGGCCCAATTCACTCAAGCCCGTCCCAAAGACCACACATGACCTAAACACGTGATAGAGCCCATGTGGCTCGCTCGTGATCCCCCGAATTCACTCAACTCACTTGACTCGAAGATGAGTTTACTCATCCTCGACCTCACCACCCCAATTGAAACCCTGATGAAACCCTAAACCTAACTTCCAAACCAGAAATACCTCAAGCCCTAAATTTCCACACAAATAACAACCAGTAATCAAGCATACATAGCATTGAAAATATATATATATATATATATGTATAAAGAGAAGAAAGAAAGAGTTTATCTCCTTTGGGAGTTCAAAAGAACTCCCCTTGCATCTGTGCGGATCTTCCCTACTGGGGCACGCCCGGTGATCATCATTTGTCTAGGCTTCACCAGATCTCTCCAGATCTGACCGCAAAAACAGAATAGGAGGCCGATCGGAGCTGGATCACCTCTAAAGGTGTTTGGGATCTTAAGTTTGCCAAGATCTAAGGTCTCTAAAGAACGGTATGTAGAGAGAGAGTTTGGAGATAGGCAAGAGTAGGAAAGAAATTACAGAGGGGCTAGGGTTTTAAGTTTGCAGCAAATAAGAGCAGAGCACAGAGATTGAAAGAGGAGAACAGAGAGGGTGAAAGAAGAGAGAAGAGAGAAAGAGAGGGCGTTTGAGAGAATGAAACGTAGGGAAATGAACAGAACAAAAAAATTAGGTTTAAATGTATAAAGCCCCGGAGCCACAGGATTCAACCACGTGGCAATCCGCCGTCTGTTCGATCAAAAAGTCTGCGTGGCCGCCCTGATCACTGCATGATTTGTGTTTTCCAAGGACGGTTAGGATTGTGTCATGCCTCGATCCAGGTCACGTTTGACCAGCCAATCAGTCACCAACACGTGGCTCATTTTCCCCCACACACAAAAAGTCTGTGTGGCCACCCTGATCCTGATCACCGCACGATCTGTGTTTTCCAAAGGATGGTCAGGATTGTGCCACGCCTTGATCCGGGTCACATTTGACCAGCCACTCAGTCACTCACACGTGGCACCGCTCCTCAACCGCATTATCTGTGTTTTCCAAGGACCGCCTGGATTGAGCCACATCATCGATCCATGCCCGGGTACACCAACCACTCAATCACTGACAAGTGACACCCCTCCTCAACCACACGATCTGTGTTTTCCAAGGACGGCTTGGATTGAGCCACGTCATCGATCCATGCCCGCGTACACCAACCACTCAGTCACTGACACGTGACACCCCTCCTCAACCACATGATCTATGTTTTCCAAGGACGGCTTGGATTGAGCCACGTCATCGATCCACATCCACATACACCAGCCACTCAGTCACTGACACGTGACACCCCTCCTCAACCGCACGATCTGTGTTTTCCAAGGACTGCCTGGATTGAGCCACATCATGGATCCACACCCGCGTACACCAGCCACTCGGTCACTGACACGTGACACCCCTCCTCAACCACACGATCTGTGTTTTCCAAGGACGGCTTGGATTGAGCCACGTCATCGATCCACATCCACATACACCAGCCACCGAATCACTGACACGTGGCACCTCTCCTTAACCGCACGATCTATGTTTTCCCTAAACGTACCAGATGATGCCACGTCTTCAATCCGAGTTACCCTCCATCTTCCTTTTTCTTATCGGCAAATAACCTTACTCAGAAGACGACACGTGATTAGTCGTATGGCCTGACTAAAATATGTGTCTTTTATCTTTATAGGCCTGTTGCTATAGATAACATAGGAGAGTTCCTACTATTACCCCAAAGCAACAAGACCTATTAAGAGGGGTAGCTGTAGACACCCCAATTTTAACTAGGCCTTTCCGAGGAGACCTCATGTCAAAACCTTCCCACACTGGTTCTGGACCCCACACATCTTTGTAGGTTCCACATTGGTTGTGGACCCCACACATTCTTGTAGGTCCCACACTGCTTGTGGACCCCACACATCTTTGTAGGTCCCACATTGCTTATTGGCTCCACATATCTCTATTAGGCCCCACATGTGTTGTGGGCCCCACATCTCCTGGTACGCTAGCTCGGATTCCTACATCCGATGCACGTTACCTCCTTTGGCATGCTTGTGTCTGCTGGCTCGAGTTCCTATAACCCTTAAATGGCTCGTGGACCCCACATTGCTTGTAGGCCCTACATATCTCCATTGGGCCCCACATCTTATGGTACGCTAGCTCGGATTCCTATATCCGATGCACATTACCCCATCTGGTACGCTAGCTCGAATTCCTACATCCGATGCACGTTACCCCATCTGGTACGCTAACTCGGATTCCTACATCCGATACACGTTACCCCCTGGTACGCTAGCTCGGATTCCTACATCCAATGCACGTTACCCCATCTGGTACGCTAGCTCGGATTCCTACATCCGATACACGTTACTCCCTCGTACGCTAGCTTGGATTCCTACATCCGATGCACGTTACCCTCTTTGGTACGCTGGCTCGGATTTCTACATCCGATGCACGTTACCCGCTCTGGTACGCTAGCTCGGATTCCTACATCCGATGCACGTTACCTCCTTTGGCATGCTTGTGCCTGTTGGCTCGGGTTCCTATAACCCTTGAATGGCTCATGGACCCCACATTGCTTGTGGGCCCCACATATCTCAATTGGGCCCCATATGGTTTGTGGGTCCCACTTCTCCTGGTACGCTAGCTCGGATTCCTACATCCGGTGCACGTTACCCCCTTTGGTATGCTAGCTCGGATCCACATATCCAATGCCTTGCTGGCTCGGGTTCCTGTAACCCTCAAACGACTTGTGGACCCCACATGGCAAGTGGGCCCCACACATCTCCGATGGGCTCCGCACAGCTTCTAGAACCCTCATATTATTATTATTATTATTATTATTATTATTATTATTATTATTATTATTATTATTATTATTATTATTATTATTATTATTATTTATTTTAATTTGTCAAAAGCAAGCATACTTTGTCCCCATATCATCACTCACCACATGTCATGTTTCTTCCCTTTATCATTCTTCCCATACTATATTCCCTTCACAATTCTTCATCCCATACTTTGTTCCCTCCATCATCACTCACCACATGTCATGTTTCCTCCCTTTATCAATCTTCCCATGCTATATTCTCTTCATCATTCTTCATCTCATACTTTGTTCCCTCCATCATCACTCACCACATGTCATGTTTCCTCTCTTTATCAATCTTCCCATGCTATATTCTCTTCATCATTCTTCATCCCATACTTTGTTCACTCCATCATCACTCACCACATGTCATGTTTCCTCCCTTTATCATTCTTCCCATGCTATATTCCCTTCATCATTCTTCATCTCATTCTTTGTTCCCCCCATCATCACTCACTACATGTCATGATCTCCTTTCATCATTCTTCCCATGCTAATTTCCCTTCATCATTCTTCCCCTCATACTTGGTTTCCCCCATCATCACTCTCTTATGTCTTCTTTCCTATGCTTGCCCCAAGCTAAGCCTATAAATAGCCCTCTCATTCCAAGCACAAGGAGAGGAGAGCTTTTAGTGGGGGTAAGGAGAAGATTTCAAATATTTAAGTTTTCTATCATAAGTTTGTGAAGCCAGTTTTTTTTTAGTAAAGATCAAGAGGTCGACTGATCCCGTTTCCTATCGGTGCTAAGTCACCCCATTTGATGAAGGCACCCCGTAGTGCCTCAAATCAGAGCTCAAGAACAATTCGTTGTAGAGCAGCCCTAGTAGACTCATCAACGGGAAAAGAATACTGGAACAAAGGAAAACGAAAGAAGATCAAGCGATCGATTGATCCCTTTTCCTACCGGTGCCGAGTCACTCCATTTGAAGAAGGTACTCCCTAGTGCCTCGAGTCGGAGCTCAAGAACAACCCTCAGGAAGGCGCTGTAGACTAACCCTTTCGGATTCACAGATAGGAGAAGAAGACCGGAGGAGAAGAAGACGATAGGTAAGACCAATGAACTTTCTCTTCCTATGTTACATCTCCGCCCCCCTTTCCCGAACCGACCTCTGCTGGTTTATTTGATTCTATTTCATTTCTTATTTTATTTTAAATGGCTTCTTTTTAACTCATAAAAAATAAAAAATAAAAAAGAAAAAGAAATTTCATAAAAGACACAAAAATTCAAAAAAAAAATTGTCAAAGAAAATTCAAAAATTTTTAAGGCTTTGAAACTTGTTTACATTTGAAAATTTTTGAAGAAAATCCAAGAAAGTTTCCAACATGTTTGGCAAAGGTTAGATCTGTTTCCTTACATTCAAGATTTTCAAAAATACATTCTAAAGTCATATCTTTAAAATTATGACTTTCATGATTGTTGTCTAAAATTCTGTTGTATTCGGAAGAACATTGGAAAATCTCGAAAAATCAATGGTCTCGACCAAGACCTTAAACTGGTTTTTCCCCCAACTGGTCAACATTTGACCGACTCACCATTTTCAAACTGGTTCACCCCGGTTTTCTCCATTTCGCTTGTATATTATTGTTGTATCCATAAAATTCACAAAAATCACGAAATTTTCAAAAATTCCAAAAATATTTTCACATTTTGATTTCAATTGATTTCATTTGTGCTATTTTGAAAGTTTGGGAAAAATCACAAAAAATTATTTTCACACTTAGGAAAAATCACAAAAATATCTTTTTGGGCACAAAAAAAATCATTCCAATCTCGAACAAATTTCAAAATCCTCCCGAAATAGTATTTTTGATACTAAAAAAAAACCTATAGATTTCAAAATCCCTGGGAGTGTATTTTGTATCATATTTTCAATTTTCCTTCCCGATGATTGCGACCAAGAGCATTGGCTCTTTGGGGTATTGGATTGCCCCGGTTCTGAGGGAATACCTATATAGTATTTTCATTTTTTTGACTTTTGAAAGGGAGTAATCTTTAAAGGCTTATTACATTTATTTCGAGAAAACTCTTTATTAATCTGGTACCGTTCGTAAGAACGGGCGTGTAGGGGGTGCTAATACCTTCCCCTTGAGTAACCATACTCCCGAGCCCGACTTTGGTGACGCAGACCGATTCTACCCCTAACGGGGTAGCAATCAAGTGTTCTAACCACACTTCAAAAGGTTAGTGGCGACTCAACCACACATCGTTTCCCACAAAAATTCACATTTTCAAAATACACATTCATTTTTCCCAGTTCGCAAGCTGACCCATTTTTAAACCAGAGATTGGTTCTCTGGGCCGGGTCCGGGATGTCGCGACAATTATTATTATTATTATTATTATGTACTGTATTACTATAGTATTATTACTACCATTATATTATTGATGTGCTATTATTGTTAATCTAGGATTATATTATTATTAAGGCAGTGTTATTATGATTATGCGTTATGAGCACGTGTTATATAATTATTGTAATATTATTATTTATGTAGTAGTGTTGTGAGATTATTATGTATTACTATCATAATATCGGGTTGTATTATTAATGTAATATAATTAGCATAGGGTTGTCATTATAGTAATATGTTTTTATTATCATTACTATTATTATTACTGCCTATTATTTCCAATATTAAATATTCTTAGTATTTTTGTTTCTTGGGTATATTCATATTTTGTATTATGTATTATGATATTTAATTTTATTATTTTATAGTATTATTTATTTTCGTGTGTGTATTATCCCTATGATTTTAATGCTAGGGTATTAGCCTTCGGGCTTCACGTACCCTTAGTTCTGAGGGAATATGTAAATATTTATATTTTATATATATTTTTGTATTATTCATTTACTTATTTATTTATTTATTTATCCACTTTGTATGTGTATTAGTAAATTTACTAGAGGAGTAATTTTATAGACTTACTAGATTGACTCAGGGATAATTTTAAATTAATTAGGTACCGTTCGTAAGAATGGGCGCGTAGGGGGTGCTCGTACCTTTCCCTCGTGTAACCGAACTCCCGAACCCAACTCTGGTAACATAGACCCATTCTACCCTTAACAAGGTAGTAATTATGTGTTCTAACCACACTAAAGGTTAGTGGCGACTCCGACATTCCATGATTTTTCCTTAAAAATATAAAATTGATTTTATTTTGCCGCCTGGGGCACACGTGCTCCCGGGATGTCGCGACAGCTTGGCGACTCCACTTGGGACATTAGAGAGTCGAGCCAGTAATTAATTAGAAATTATTTCAAGTTCAAATTTAATAAATCTTTTAATTACTCCTTATTTTGTGAATATTGTAATTTGTAAATAACCTTGATTAATTGCAAATATTTTATTTTCATAATTTACAAATAACCTTAATTAATTAAAATTATTTTTTTTCCTAATTTTTTGAATATTAATTGTAGATATTTTGTTTCCAATAAGTATATTAACTATAGATATTTTGAATAAGCATATTAATTATAGATATTTTGTATGCTAATCGTAAATATTTTGTTTCCATATTATTTTTTTAAGTAAGCATATTAACTAAAAATATTTTGTTTCCAGATTTTTTGAATCAACATATTAATTGCAGATATTATGTTTTCATATCTTTTGAATAAATATATTAATTGTAGATATCTTGTTTCCATATTCTTAATAGCATGTGAATAAATGTGGGGAAAGCGGGATTTGGTTAAAATTTTAATTCACACACTTTCACGCTCTATACCCGAGCTTTCCTTACTAGGATTAGATAGGAGTGTAATAGCGTCAGTCCCTTCGTGGCAGAGCTTGATGGGACCCGCGAACCACTCCACTCAGTACGGGTTTTATCCGGACCCCTATGTGGGAGGATGAAATTCCAAACTGGGGACCTTTTGTCAATAGGGTTAGAGCCTACCCACACATACTTGTATATAGTTTTCCTGAACTAGGATAGTGTCATGACAAACCCTGTATATACATACCTATCCTGGGTCGGGACATCCTTCCCCCCATACCGTTTATTGTATATATGTTGTGAGATACCTTGTATTATACCATGCATTCTACATCCGTTTTGGACTTACATACTACTTAGCCAGTATTCTGAAAAAGCCCAATAATGAGACCATGGCCCATCCTTTCAAAGAATGAAGAACTTGGCCCAAGCATTTTATGGGTCGGCCCAACCCTTTCCAAATAACTTGGGCCCAATTCTTTAAAAACAAACTTGGGCCCGACCTTTTCCTAAGCAAAAACTCAGCCCAGACCTGATTTTCAAAAAGATCAAACCTAGAGTTCAAAAGAGGGCTTCAACCCCATTGCCTAAAAATTTAGGTCAACATTTTTTCAAGTAATCCAAGCCCAATTCCTTTTCAACTAGGGTCTTAGCCCATCATGAAATAGGTTGAAGCCTATATTTTAAAATACTTGAGGCCCAAGTGCATACTAAAAGTCCATAAGTCCGCACTGAACAAATCCAACGGTTTGACTAGTCTGGGTCAACCCCAACCTCAGAACATAATCTGGCCCTTCATAGAATCTGAGGTACATGGACCATCAATAAGGAAACGAATGGTTGGGGGAAGATTTGAACCAAAATTATGGCCCATCAAAGTTCGTGTTAATCTTGAAATCTTTCATTAGTGGGATTTTTCTGGAATTCTAGTTAAGTAGTCATTTAGGTTACATCGTATTTATGCACTTACATTTCATACATAGTCTTGCACGATAGGCTGTATGCATGCTCATATTTTTGTTTGTATATATAAGTACACCAGTTGCATCCATGCATAAACACCTATTGCATACCCTAATCATGCATCAAAACACATTCACTCATGCAGTACATAATTGTGCATTCATGATTCTAAAAAGGAAATTGTTGGTTTTCAGTTCAAAGAGGTGGTTTGAGTAACAAAAAGCAATAATTGAGACCACCACGCATCAGTACAATACCAGGCGAAGAGCAAGAGAAATGAGTGAACAATTGGAAAATAGAGTACTGGGTCTAGAACAAGGACAAGAAGAGATAAATGATAAGATAAGTAAGGTCTTAGAGTTACTGATGAACAAAGGAAAGGTGGTGCAGGTTGATCCCGAAGTAGATGTGGACCCCGCTCATCCCCCAGGGTTCACCCCAGATCATGAACAAACATCAATTCCACCACCTGGTGTCATGGGGGGTCCACTACCAAATATGTCTCCTTTCATCCCTGCTATTCCAGCACAAGGGTTCCCAGTGGCAGGAACTCCTCCGTTAGTACCTTCTGATATGGGGATCAGCAAATCTGAGGCTGAACGTCGTTGTGACATATTGGAAGAGCGCTTGAAAGCAATTGAAGGATCTAATTCTTTCAATTCCGTTAATCCAAATGACCTCTGCTTGGTGCCAAAAGTCACCCTGCCACCAAAGTTCAAAATGCCAGACTTTGAAAAGTTTGACGGGACCCGGTGCCCTCGAACACATTTAGTGATGTACTGCCAAGCAATGGCTGCTTACTCAGACGATGAAAAACTAATGATGCATTGTTTTCAAAGTAGTTTTACTGGTTCCGCTATCCGTTGGTACATTCACCAAGATAAGGCCCGGATCCGCACCTGGAAGGACTTGGCCAACGCCTTTGTTACTCACTACCGCCTTGTGATGGAAATGGCGCCTGATCGAATGACTCTACAAGAAATGGAGAAGAAATCCACTGAAACATTCAGAGAATATGCTTATAGGTGGAGAGATATGTCGATCCAGGTAGACCCCCCGGTGAGTGACCGAGAGCCCATTTCCTTGTTCGTGAGCACATTAAAAGACACCTACCGCACACATCTTCGGGGAGCAACTCCCCACGATTTTATGGATATTTTGGATGTTGGAAGAAGAATTGAAGGTGATATCAAGGCAAGCCTAGTCAAGGATAGTGGCGCAGAAACTGGTCTGGGCAAAAGGTGGACTAATAGGAAGAAGGAGGAAGAAGCACAAATGATACAGGGGCAATTTAACTAGAAGAATCAGTACCCAAAAGGTGGGAACCAATGGTCCAATAGAAACTTTGGTTTTGAGCATGCGATAAATCAAACAGTACATACAGGCACAAGGCCCCAGATTGTTCATTCTAGTCCTACGTTCACCCAGCCGAATGCTCAAGCACAAGAAAGAAGTGGCCAAAAGAACTTTCGGAGAATAGATCCTATCCCTATGTCATATTCAGAGTTATTCCCTTAATTGCTTGAAACAAGAATGGTTTCAACCGACCCAGGGGCTTCCATTCCAACCCCTCTCCTGCAATGATATGACCCAAACGCCAAGTGCGCATATCACGCCAATTCCCCTGGCCATACTATTGACCGATGCTGGGCGTTCAAACACAAAGTGCAATCATTAAGAGATGCAGGATGATTAGCGTTTGACGATAAACAACCGGGAGTCCAAGAGAATCCTCTGCCCAAACACGAGGAAGCAAGCGGTTAACATATCAGGGAGGTTCCCAAATCAACGGTTTCAATCATTATCCATAGAGGCTAAAGTGTTGGAATACCGAGCTTTTGACAATCTAATCCTTTTCAGTTGATGTTCTTTCGTTTTCCATTGTTATTTGCTTTTGTAATCTTTTGACACCTGTGTCTCGGAAGATTTTCTATATTCAATAAAATGAATTATGCATTTAGTTATCTTACTTGCATCATGAGTCCAGTTGCCAAATTTTGTTTGCTTATGTTTCATATGGGAATAGGGAAAGTAATATTGCCAGTACTCACACGCTGGAAAGAGTTGTTATTTTTGAAAATTCAACTTAAGAGGCGAAAGTAGACAAGGATGAAACAATCATCAAATTCAAATGTTATGAAGAAGTATCTTACTTTCCAAGGAATTCAACGAAGCGGCTGTGCTATTCTGATAATTTCCTATCAATTCATCACTCATGTTTTGATCAAATGATGGATGGCCCTCTTTGGCTGACCAGTTATCCCTAAAAAGAACCCAAACAATGATTTACCATTTGTTAACCAAGTTGAGCCTGAATGTTAAACCAAATTTTTCTTAAAGTCAGATTACCAAAAATCTAACTTGGGCATGGGTACTTTAGCGTTTGGCAAATCATTTGAGACAATAGTCATTACCAAAAGGATGGCAGGTCATTGCTCTACTACCCAAAAGAAAGTCAAAGAAGAAATCTTTTGCAAACCCTTTTTGAGCCTGAAAGATTCATTTCTTGATTAACCCGTCAAAGGATCACACATCACACTGGGGCATTTATAAAAAAAATAAAAATAAAACAAAAAGAAAAAAAAAAAGAAGATTCGTCCCAATTGAAGTTCAAATGAAAATAAAGTCAAAGGAAAAGGGAAAGTTGTAATAAAAAGAGATAGAGAATGAAAAAAAAAAAAAAAGAAGAAGAGGAAGAAGTAAGAAAATAAGAGACTTACTACACATGTGATCTTTGACCAAATTACCCTTGATGAAATTGTTGATTCTGAGCCTTATGTAACTCCTTTCTTCTTTAACCCATATCCGTAGCCTACATTATGGTCCAAATGAAAGTCCTGACCAGATTGGTATACATCGTTGTCTTAAATAATTTGTCAGACTCAATATTGAGTCTGAACTACGTAATGACCTGATCCTGAAAAGGTACGTAGGCATCTTGTTTAAATAACAAGTTCGGTCAACATCTTGCAAAACACCTCAACTCGAACTGGGGGCATAAAACATTATTTGGGGTGGTATATTTGAGCCTTAGTTTCCCTTTTATTCTGAAATCCTACATCCCTAAGCCTACGTTTCGTCCTGAGTCTTAAAGACCATCTTGAGATCAAAGCATGGGTTAATGGAACTGGGACAATTGAAGAGAATGACAGTCGTCCAGGCTAGGAAATCAACGTTATACGACTCTTGAATACTAGTATAAATTTTCCCCTATGATAGCATTGAAACATGGTAAAACATTTATTTTGTGCGGATGGCCTTTTGATTTAGCAAGTTAATGACATAGTTGCATAATCTTTCCTCGTTCCTTCAAAAAAAAAATAAAATAAAATAAAATAAAATCCCAAAGGAACCCTTCTTACTCTTTAAAGCGTTAAAAGATGATGGATAGTCGAAGAGTTTCAAAATCACCAGTACTTTCTATGAAAAAGATACGTGTGGAGAAAGAGCAGCCTAACTGGGGTAAATGTTATGTTAGAATCTGCTTATTCAAAAGAATCCAACAATAGAGTCAAGATCGCTGACAGATGAATTTAACTGGGGCAAATTTCGAGTTGAGTCTCAGTAGGCCCCATTCAAGCGCATTCTTATCATATTGGAATATGAAATCAGGGTCAAGATCGACTATAGATTCTTTCAACTGAGGCAGATTTTGTGATTTTCATTTGAGTTGAGTCAATCACTTCCATAATTGAATGAATCAGGAAGATCAAGCCTCATGTAGAGATCAACGATGGAGGTCATTGATCACAAGCGCGTTGGGAGAAAAGATTCATGCATTGTTATGCATTACCCAAACTTCACGCATTGCCATGTATTTTATGCACTTTCATATATTGTCATGCATTCCATACATTACCATACATCTCATGCATTTCATGCATTACTTACATTTCATACACTGTCATGCATTACTCTATATGACATGCATTGCTCAAATTTCATGCATTGCCACGCATTTCATGCATTACCTAATTTCATGCATTCTCATACATTTCATGCATGTCATGCATGCATTGACATGCATTTCATGCATCACCTACAGTTCATTTATTGTCACGCATCTCATGCATTATCTTACATATCATGCATTGTCATGTATTTCATGTGTTACCTTACATTTCACGCATTGCCATACATTTCAAACACTTCATGCATCATTATGCATTAAACAAAAAATAAAAAGGAATAAAAAAATGAAAAAAAAAAATCACAAGTTAGCAGCATGCATATCAATAGCAACATATCACTGCATTATAAGTTAGCAACATGCATTCATCTAGTAACATATCATTGCATTCTAGCATCATAAGCAGCAATAGAGCACCCTTCACACTTGTCTTGAGTTTTCGAATGATTATTTGACATCCTTGATGGAGAGATTCCTGTTGTGTTTAATTATGAGCTAGGGTAACTGACCCCCAGCGCACATTGATTTACTTAGAAAATTGGGGCAAGTTGACCCCAGACACACATTGATTTATTTTGAAACTGGGGCAACAAATCCGAAAGATAGGGGATTCATTCATTGACATTCGGATTTTACCCCATGTGCATTTTCCAAATAGAGTAACAACTTTCCCAACTTTTCTTTCACACCTTGTTACTGGTTAAGGTGGCTCGGATCATCGTATCACTATGACTCGGATTCTTACATTTGATGCAAGCCATCATTGTGTCCCATGGTTGGATCATCGTATCCTTATGGCTCGGATTCTTACATTCGAAGCAAGCCATCATTGTGTCCCACGGCTAGATCATCGTATCCCTACGGCTCGGATTCTTACATTCGATGCAAGCCATCATTGTGTCCCATTGCTGGATCATCGTATCCCTATGGCTCGGATTCTTACATTCGAAGCAAGCCATCATTGTGTCCTATGGCTGGATCATCGTGTCCCTACGGCTCGGATTCTTACATTCGAAGCAAGCCATCATTGTGTCCTATGGCTGGATCATCGTGTCCCTACGGCTCAGATTCTTACATTCGAAGCAAGCCATCATTGTGTCCCATGGCTGGATCGTCGCATCCCTACGACTTAAATTCTTAAATTCGAAGCAAGTCATCATTGTACTTAGGCACTCGGGTCCTCAAACCCAGTGCAAGTTAGTCGTATGTACTTTGGCGCTCGGGTTCTCAAACCCAGTGCAAGTTAATCTCATATACTTTGGCGCTCGGGTCCTCAAACCCAGTGCAAGTTAGTCTCATGTACTTTGGCGCTCGGGTTCTCAAACCCAGTGCAAGTTAGTCTCATGTACTTTGGCGCTCGGGTTCTTAAACCCAGTTGTAGACACCCTATTTTTGCCCTAGCCAAATAGAACAAGGGGTTCCCTTTTTATTATTATTATTATTAGTATTTTTATTAGTTTATTTATTCTTACTATTATTATTATTAATTTTCATTAGTCTTATTATTATTACTATTATTATTATTTTATTTATTATTATTATTATTATTATTTTTCATTAGTAAGTATTATTATTACGTTTATTTTATTTTTACTTCTATTAGATTATTAATTATTAGCATTATTAATTATATGTTATTTCAGTACTATTAATATTATTTTTAACTTTATTATTATTAGTATTTTTATCTTATTAGTACTATTAGTATTAAGTTATTGTCTGTTATTAGTATTATTACTTATTATTATTTATTATTATTTTGTTATCATTTATTTTTAGTATCTTATATTATTATTACGATTATTATTATTCTATTACTATTATTATTAATTGGTTATTATTTATTTTTGTTATTATTTATTTATTTCTATTACCTTATTATTAATATTATTATTATTATTATTATTATTATTATTATTATTAAAATTATTATTATTATTATTTCCTTATTACCATAATAGTAGTTATACTCATAATATTATTTCCAAAAGAAAAAATACCATAAAATAAGAAAAATAAAATCCCAAAAGGAAAGTTGTCTTAGGGTTTTGGAATTTTTTTTATATAATGGCAATAAGGGTTCACACAAAGGGGGGGGGGGGGCACAGCGCTGCGAACACAGCCACGGGGGGTGGAAACCAAAGGAAATTTTTTTTTTTTCTTCATCTCTCTCACACGGGTACTCTCATCACAGCCTCACGGCATCACCCCACCATCATCCTCACCATTCCCTTGATCTCCATAGCCTCTCCCCATCACTCTCACTCCCTCCAAAATCCACGCAAGTAGCCGAGCATCCCACGGCCACCATCCTCCAGCCTGCAGCAGAACCCCCAGCAGACCACTCTCCGGCCACTTCAGCAAAGCAGAACCCACGGCCCCCTGCTGCCACTGTCACAACCCCACCGCCACCATCATCCCGCCTCCTCGGAACTCCAGCCATCGCAAGCACCAGCAGCATATCAGCTCCAGCGTTCTCGCTGCTCACGGCCACGACCCCATCACCGACAACACCCACTGTAACTCCACAGATCCACCCGCCGCAGCGCCACCAGCGGCTGTCGCACATTCTCCAGAGCTCCTCTCCACCCTTGGCCTCCCACAGCAGCAGTGCTGCCAGCCCTCTCGGCCAGATCCCAGTGGCCACACCAGAGTCTGCTACGGCCAGCTTTCCTCCTCTGCTGCAAGCTGCCATAGAACAGAAGCAACCCGAGGACACCTACTCCACGCCTCCCTGTTCCAATTTCCCACAGTAAGTCTCTTCTGTGAGTCTCCCTGCACAGAACACACACATACAGGCATGCAAATTTCATTTTATTTTTGTTATTTTGTTTTATTCTGTTTTTATTTATTTCTCTTCTAATTTTGGTCTTTACTAATATCTAATATTCGGGTTTTTGTTTTGTTTTGTTTTGTTTTTTTGTTTTTTATTTATGCAGGTATGTGTAATATTTAGTGTCTTTGTTTTGTAATATATAGCTTTCATGTTTAGACTCTTATTATGTGTATTAGTATTATTGTTGGATTATTATTTTTTTTTATATACCTTATTACATGTCCATATTTATTGTTTGAATATCGGTGCAAAGTGTTTATATTATCATTGTATTTTCAATCATTGTGATATACTTATTTATTATTTAGGGTATCTATGTTATTGTTGTTTACTATCTTGTAGTATGTTATTTATTTTAGTATATACTGTGTATTTAGGGTTTAAATTATTACGTGTTGTATTTAGGGTTTTAATGGTATATTTAGGGTTTTGTTCATCATATGCTTTATTTAGGGTTCGATTGGTCTCTCATATTGTCATAATATATTAATGGTAAGGTTTTAAATTATTCCCATAATTATTGTCGCGTGTTTTATTTATTAACTTTAGGGTTTAAATTGCTTTCGGTAATATTACTTGTGTAATAGTTTCTATTATTGTATATATTGCATGTGTATTATAGGGTTTAATTTGTTTCCACATTTTTATTGTACATTAATGGTAAGGCTTCAATTATTTCCATAATTATTATTGCATATATTGTATATTTATTTTAGGGATTGGCTAATTCCATAATTTCGTCTTATTTGTTTCCATGTTTGTTTTTAACTTTTAGGGTTTGATTTATTGGCGAGTTCTTAAATGTTTCCTTTATTCTTAATATTAGGGTTTTGTTAGTACTATGTTAAAGTTTTGATTATTTATAATTTGGGTTTTTGCATGTATTTGTTAAAATCATATTGTATAGTTATTAAAATTATGATATATATGTATTATTAGTATAGTAGTATTATTGTGGTATAATATTAATATTTACGTATTAAGATATGTATATTATTGTGATATATGTGTATTAGTATTCTAGTAGTATTGTTATAATATATGTGTATTACTATTGCTAATAGTGTGATATAGGTATATTATCATTCTAATAATACTATTATTGTACAATGTTAGTACTTACGCGTTACGACATATAATATTAAAATATTGTTTTAACATTTATATGTTATTAATATTATGAGATATATGTATATGTATCACTATCATAGTAGAATAGTTATTACATGTAGTGTATTATCATTATGATGTATTAGCCTTATTATTATCATATATATATATATATATATATATATATATATATATATATATATTTTATTTTTTATGTTTCTATTGTATTACAATATTTACTCTTTCTAGTATTTTTGTATTATTGTATTAAGTATTTTCGTATTTATATCCCTATGATTTAACTGCGGGGGGTATTAGCCTTTGGGCTTCACGTATCCTAAGTTCTGAGGGAATATATATATATATATATATATATATATATATATATATGTATATATTTATTATTTTTATTTTTTTTACATGTATTTATAAATTCATAAAAAGGAATAATTTAAAGAATTATTAGATTAACTTAGGGATAATTTCAAATTAATTAGGTACCGTTCGTAAGAACGGGCGCGTAGGGGGTGCTCGTACCTTCCCCTCGCGTAACCGAACTCCCGGCCCCAACTCTGGTAATGTAGACCGATTCTACCCCTAACGGGGTAGTAATCATGTGTTCTAACCGTACTAAAGGTTAGTGGCGACTCCGATATTCCAATATTTTTCCTTGAATATTAATTGATTTTAATTTCGCCGCCCGGGGCACACGCGCTCCCGGGACGCCACGACACCAGTGCAAGTTAGTCTTATGTACTTTGGCGTTCGGGTTCTCAAACCCAATGCAAGTTAGTCTCATGTACTTTGGCGCTCGGGTTCTCAAACCCAGTGCAAGTTAGTTTCATATACTTTGGCGCTCGGGTTCTCAAACCCACTGCAAGTTAGTTTCATGTACTTTGGCGCTCGGGTTCTCAAACCCAGTGCAAGTTATTTTCATGTACTTTGGCGCTCGGGTTCTCAAACCTAGGACAAGTTAGTTTCATGTACTTTGGCGCTCGGGTTCTCAAACCCAGTGCAAGTTAGTCTTATCTACTTTGGCGCTCGGCTTCTCAAACCCAGTGCAAGTTAGTCTCATATACTTTGGCGCTCGGGTTCTCAAACCCAGTGCAAGTTAGTTTCATGTACTTTGGTACTCGGGTTCTCAAACCTAGTGTAAGTTAGTTTCATGTACTTTGGCGCTCGGGTTCTCAAACCCAGTGCAAGTTAGTCTAATGTACTTTGGCGCTCGGATCCTCAAATCCGGTGCAAGTCATTCTCATATATTTAGGTGCTTGGGTTCTCAAAACCCAGTGCAAGTCATTCTCACATACTTTGGCGCTCAAGTGCTCAAGCCCAATGCGAGCCATCATCATTTGCTTCATCACTCGAGTTCTCACACCCGGTGCAAGTCATCATCATATACTTCGGCATTGGGGTTCTTAAACTTGATACAAGCCATCCACTTCAGTTTCTTATGACCCTTTCAAAAATATCAGTTGGATTACCTTGTTCATTCAAGAAGTCATATTCTAGAGAATCGCGTTGAACATTCCTAGATTGCCTTGTTATCTGTGATTGGTAGAAGTGAACAGTACTTGATTGAAAAGCCCAGACAGTTGTGTGGCTTGGCTAAAATAGGTGTCTTCTATCTTTGCAGGCTTGTTGCTGCAAAAAACGTAGGAGAGTTCCTACTATTACATTGAAGCAACTAAGCCTACAAAGAAGGGCAGCTGTAGACACCCTATTTTTATCCTAGTCAAATAGAACAAGGGGTTCCCTTTTATTATTTTATTATTATTATTTTTTTTATTATTGTTATTATTACTCTCTTATAATTATTTTTATTATTTATTGTTATTATTATTATTAATTTATTATAATTATTCCGAATTATTATTACTATTATTTTTATTTTTATTACCTTATTATTATTATTACTATTATTATTATTTTATTATTATTATTATTATTATTAGCATTAGTATCTTATTTTGGCAATTATTATTTTTATTATTTTTAGTAATGTTATCATTATTATTATTATTTATTACTTTTAATATTTGTATTATTACTTTATTTTTATTAATATTATTATTATTGTTATTTTACTGGTAGTATCTTTATTACTTTTATTTTTACTATAATTATTTATTATTATTTACTATTAGTAGTAGTATTATTATTATTTATTATTATTATTACCTTATTGATGTTATTATTATTATTATCCTTATATTATTACTATAATAATTATTATTATTATTATTTCTATTTTCATTATTACCATAAGAATAAAAGTAAAAAAAAAAATTAAAATAAAATAAAATCATAAAAGGAAGTTTTTTTATGGTTTTAGAATTTTTCTTATAAAAGGAGGGGGTGGAGACCAAAGGAGAAAAACCAAGTCTCCTCATTGCCTTCACGAGGCGCAGACACAATACCCAAAGAAACCAAAAAAAAAAAATCTTCTTCTGCTTCTTCTTCTCCCCTGTTCCAGCCACGCTCCACTTTTCCCCTCGGAGACCATCACACCCGCGAGCCCAGATCCCGTCTCTCTCTCTTTCATTCTCCGAGATTCCCACACCCAGCTCCTCACAGTCCCCCCTTTTCTCTGTGACTCTCGGTTCCTGCACACAGCAACCTCCAGTTGCTGCAAGCCGCCTCAGCCTCCCACGGCCAACACCGGTGGCCTCCCCTGCTGCGCCGACCACCCCCACAGCAGACTCCTACAGACGCACCCGTTGCTGCACGGCCACCCCCTGCAAACTCCGACGGCCACACCCGCCTCCGGCCAGCACCTAGCCTCCCACGGTCACTGCTCCTTCAGTCACACGCAGCAGTAGCAGTTGCCGCCGCCACTCCCTGCCCCATAACTGCCGCCGCTCCCTGCCTCCTGTGATGGTTTCTTTGCTGCTCCGGCTTAGCCACGAATTAGTCTCCCCGCAGCAACACTCCGGCCACCTGCTTCCTCTCCGTCAGCCCAGGTAATCCTCTGCCCTCCAGCCAGCATCTCACAGAAAATACACACACACACACAGTGAACTCAGCACTCACAACACTCACACATATACATAATTATTTTATTGATTAGCGTTAATATATATATATATATATATATATATATGCATGTATGTACATATATATTTTATATTGACTATATTATTATTGTTATCTGTATTTTATTAGTAATATTGTTATATTGTTATGTCTATGATTTATGTGTTTATTTAGCATTTTTAATTAAGGTTGTTATATTATTTCATGTTTATTGTGGTATATTATCCTGAGGTTTTTTATTATTATTATTATTTATTTTAGTATATATTTTTATTTAGGGTTTAGATTATTACATGTTTTGTTTAGGATTTTAATGATATATTAAGGGTTTTGTTCATCATGTGTTTTATTTAGGGTATGATTGGTCTATCATATTGTTATAATATATTAATGGTAAAGTTTTAAATTATTTCCATAATTATTATTGTATATTTTATCTATTAATTCTAGGGTTTAAATTGTTTCCCATAATTTTACTTGTGTAATAGTTTCCATTATTGTATATATTGCATGTGTATTATAGGGTTTAATTTGTTTCCACATTGTTATTGTATATTAATGGTAAGGTTTCAATTATTTCCATAATGATTATTGTATATATCGTATATTTATTTTAGGGTTCGAATTGTTTCCATATTATTATTATTATTTTATTTTTTTAAGGGATTAATTGTTTCCATATGTGCATATATTGAGAGTTAAATTTGGGGTTTTGATTATTTCTAAGTGATTATTATTATATTTATAGGATGTTAATGTCTTACTATATGCTAGTGTATTATTATTATTATTATTATTATTATTATTATTATTATTATTATTATAAGTTTAGTATTACTATGGTAGGTGTTACATTATTATTATTATTATTATGTGTATATCATTACTATCTATTAGGTTGGTTTATTATTAGGATATGTTATTAGGTATTATAGTGATTTATCATTATATAGTATACATCGCATATAGTTATTATTATTATTATTATTATTATTATTATTATGTACTGAATTACTATAGTATTATTACTACCATTATATTATTGATGTGCTATTATTGTTAATCTAGGATTATATTATTATTAAGGCAGGGTTATTATGATTATGCGTTATGAGCGCGTGTTATATAATTATTGTAATATTATTATTTATGTAGTAGTGTTGTGAGATTATTATGTATTACTATCATAATATCGGGTTGTATTATTAATGTAATATAATTAGCATAGGGTTGTCATTATAGTAATATGTTTTTATTATCATTACTATTATTATTACTGCCTATTATTTCCAATATTAAATATTCTTAGTATTTTTGTTTCTTGGGTATATTCATATTTTGTATTATGTATTATGATATTTATTTTTATTATTTTATAGTATTATTTATTTTCGTGTGTGTATTATCCCTATGATTTTAATGCGAGGGTATTAGCCTTCGGGCTTCACATACCCTTAGTTCTAAGGGAATATGTAAATATTTATATTTTATATATATTTTTGTATTATTCATTTACTTACTTATTTATTTATTTATCCACTTTGTATGTGTATTAGTAAATTTACTAGAGGAGTAATTTTAAAGACTTACTAGATTGACTTAGGGATAATTTTAAATTAATTAGGTACCGTTCGTAAGAACGGGCGCGTAAGGGGTGCTCGTACCTTTCCCTCGCGTAACCGAACTCCCGAACCCAACTCTGATAACATAGACCCATTCTACCCCTAACAGGGTAGTAATTATGTGTTCTAACCACACTAAAGGTTAGTGGCAACTCCGACATTCCATGATTTTTTCTTAAAAATATAAAATTGATTTTTATTTCGCCGCCTGGGGCACACACGCTCCCAGGACAACCGTTTCTGGCTCCTCCGCTCATTCAATCATCAACAGTCGTCCCTTTTTGCAATGGTGCTCTTTATGCCACTTTTCATCACAATGCCAGCACACACCTTTTGTCATTCTCTCTATAAGTTCCTCTTGATTCAATTTTTTGGCAAAAAGGTTGCGAGGAGCAATTGATGTGATAGTGTTGCTAACATTCTACTTGCTAATGTTCTTATTGAAGTGACATTATTCTTCTCCAAACTTCTCTTCTTTTAACCATGCAAAGGAAATCGTAGCATTCATAGTTCATAGCCGATGTACTTTGACCTCACACTGAATGTTAGGTAGGAACCTTCAATAAAAGTACCAATGAGTTGGCTTTCATTCCAATCTTTAATCTTGTTTGATAGTCACTCAAATTGTGTCTTATACTCTAAGACAGTACTAGTTTGGCATATTTTAGCAAGCTCTCTATTGATATTCTCATATCTAATGGGCCCTAATCAGACAAGCAATCCAGAAACAAATTCTGCCTATGAAGGCATTCCATAATGAGCTTCAAACCAATCATACCATTAAACAACTCTAGATGTTTCTAGAGTGCAATGAAAGCAAAAGTAATTCTTAGCCCTAAAAACCCAACAAGTAGGGTTATAACTATCCCACCGAGGAAATTCCACCTTCATATAAGAAGGATCACCATCACGCTCTCCTTGGCAACCTCCTTCATACATTTATGGCTGTTTCCAATGATTAGATGACGTAGAGGCATCACCTTCTCTCTCTTTGTGGGAAGATGTAATGAGTAGTTTAGTGAGCAATGCATGTAGCTCTTCAAATTGAAACTTAAAACATATTGCTAATTTCAGCCTTTAGCCTAACTTCCATCTGGGACTCTACTGAATTTTTTAAGGCTAGGTGTCCCATTTGGGCAAACGAGGTCCAAACTGAGTGGGGTCAGTCCCGACACGTTTGTCACATTGAGTTGGACGTGCCAAAGCTAACAATGCCCAAAAACTCCTCCCTAGGAGTTTTTTCTCCACTTAGAAGTAAAGTTAGAATACAAACAAACTTAGAAAAATTAGTCCATTCTAAGCACCTAGGTGTCCAATTCAAGCATAAGAGATCCAAACTAAGTGGGACCAGTCCTGACACATCCTTGACATTGAGCTCAACATGTCGGAGCTGACGGTGCCTAAAAATTCATCCTCGTTGAAACTTATACGCTTAGAGCCAAACTTAGTAAACTTAGTTCATTTTAAGCACCCAAGTGTCCAATTCGAGCATACGAGGTCCAAACTGAGTGGGGTTAGTCTCGACTTGTCTGTCACATCGAGCTGGATGTTTCAGATCTAACGGTGCCCAAAAACTCCTCCCCGATTCAAAATTATGTGCTCAAAGGAGAAATTAATAAACTTAGTTCATTTTAAGCACCTAGGTGTCCAATTCAGGCATACGAGATCCAAACTAAGTGGGATCAGTCCCGACACATCCATCACATTGAGTTGGACGTGTTGGAGCTAATAGTGCCTAAAAACTCCTCCCTAATTGAAAATTATGCGCTTAGAGATTAACTTGGTAAACTTAGTTCATTTTAAGCACCCAGGTGTCCAATTTGGGCATACAAGGTTCAAACTGAATAGGGTTAGTCCTGACACGTCTGTCATATTGACATGGACGTGTTAGAGCTGACGGTGCCCAAAAACTCCTCCTTGGGAGCTTTTTCCCCACTTAGAAGCAAAGTTAGAATACAAACAAACTTAGTAAACTTAATTCATTTTAAACACTCAAGTGTCCAATTTGGGAATACGAAGTCCAAACTGAGTGGGGTCAGACCGCACAGGTTTGTCACATTGAGCTGGACGTACTGGAGCTAACGGAGCCCAAAAACTTCTTCTCGGTTGAAAATTATACGCTTAGAGACGAACTTAGTGAACTTAGTTCATTTTAAGCACCCAAGTGTCCAATTCGGACATACGAGGTCCAAACTAAATGGGATCAGTCCCGACACGTCCGTCACATTGAGATTGATGTGCTAGGGCTGACGGTGCCCACAAATTCATCCCCAATTGAAAATTATGCGTTTAGAGGTGAACTTAGTAAACTTAGTTCATTTTAAGTACTAAGGTATCCAATTTGAGCATACAAGGTTCAAACTGAGTTAGTTTAGTCTTGAAACGTTTGTCATATTGAACTGGATATGCCAGAGCTGACAATGGTCAAAAACTCCTCCCCGATTGAAAATTATGCGCTTAGAGGCAAACGTAGTAAACTTAGTTCATTTTAAGTACCCAAGTGTCCAATTTGGGCATACGAGGTTCAAACTGAGCTGGATTAGTCCCGACACATCTGTCACATTGAGCTAGATGTGCTGGGCTGACGGTGCCCAAAAAATCCTCCCTGATTGAAAATTATGTACTTAGAGGCGAACTTAGTAAACTTAGATCATTTTAACCACTCAGGTGTCCAATTCAGGCATGCGAGACCCAAACTAAATGAGATCGGTCCTGACACATCCGTGACATTGACCTTGAGCTTACGGTGCTCCAAAACTCCTCCTCTGAAGCTTTTTATCTACATAGAAGCAAAGTTAGAATATAAACAAATTTAGCAAACTTAATGAATTTTAGCACTCACGTGTCCAAGTTGGGCACATGAGGTACAAACCAAGTGGGTTGGATTCCAACTGATCAAACTTAACTATTTACAATTGTATCATTTTTTTTAACTATGTTTGAATGCCCAATCATTTTGCTATCAAATCATTTTTAATTAAGTATACATATGTATTAAAAATTTGTACACTAATTTTTTGTATAATTATTACTTTGTACGGTTTGCAGCTGTCACAACACTATGACGATGCCAGGCACTACAGTCGGATGCGCGCAGCTTTTGACTTTTTCTATAGTTTTTGCTATATGAACAGAATTATTTTTTGTATTTTAATTTGAATTTATAATTGTATGTATTTGAATTTTGATCAATTTGTATTTTAATTTTGAATAATTTATGAATGTTTTAGTAATTTAGGTTTAATTTTATGTATGCTAAAATGTAATTACAAGTTTTTACAGGAATCAATGAATGAAATGAAAAAAAATTAATCAGTTAAAAGTATTAGTGACGGTTTGAAAACTGTCATTAATAACATCATGAAAAAGTATTAGTGACGATTTTAAAATCATCACTGATAGTCCATTTTTAGTGACAGTTTGGGAACCGTCATTAAAAACTAAGTATTAGTAATGGTTTTTAAACCATCACTAATAGTCCATTATTAGTGACGGTTCTCAAACCGCCACTAATAGCTGGTCCGGTGAGCATTAGTGACGATATAATAACCGTCACTAATAATGGACTATTAGTGACAGTTTGAAAATCATTACTAATACTTGGGCTTTAGTGACGATTTTGAACCGAGAAAATGTAGAATTTATAGTTACGGTCTTAGGCTTTTAATGACGGAATGAAACCGTTACCAATACTCCATTATTAGTGACGATTTTTGTAATTCTTCACTAATAAGTATTAGTCACAGCAGATTTACCGA
The DNA here is from genome assembly GCF_029873635.1 of Malania oleifera. Classification (NCBI taxonomy): domain Eukaryota; kingdom Viridiplantae; phylum Streptophyta; class Magnoliopsida; order Santalales; family Ximeniaceae; genus Malania; species Malania oleifera. The sequence continues at coordinate 8,711 of NW_026651987.1, read as the reverse complement.
TTAATTTCGAACCATCACTAATACTCATGAAACCGTTACTAATAAGTATTAGTAACGATTTTGTATTATTAGTGACGGTTTTAAACCGTCACTAATAACCTTTTCTTTTTTTTTTTGTAGTGTTAACTACCATGTATGACACAAGCTAATTATTTTTAGCTTCCTTCACATTACTTATCTATAAATAAATAAGTCATAAGGCTCTTTTAGGGGATGCAGAACAGTAAGGAAGGACGATTAGGGTGCTATTTTGGCTGTAGAAATCAAGTTTTTTATTAGAATCCCTTTTCATTCTTCCATTCATCCCATATTCCTCCTCCTACCTTTCTCTCTCACTTTATCTTATTTTCTCTCACCACCTTTTGTTGGATTCTTCATATCTTCCCACTATCATACCTTGTGGTCGAAAAATTATATAAGGGACCTCCCTCTTCACATGTCTGTGTGCCTATGTCCTAAATTATACACTTATGAAAAATGGGTCCCCCTCTTCACATCTCTAATATTAATAAATTTAAGACTGATTTGCCACATGTCTAACATTTAAAATATGAGCACACAAACACGTGAAAGGGGAGGCCCCAAATATAATTTCCCCTTGTAGTCGAATTAATTCCAAGTCATCATTTTATTTTGCTTTTTCATTTTTATAGTTTAAGTACGATGTGCTAATGCATGTTTGTATTATGTGTATATGCATATTAGTTAGTGTGATCAACAATCATACATGTTTTTGTACGCAAAGAAATGAATGTTATAACATGCAATGGTTAAAATAAGTGTATATATGTAATTTAAGCCATAATAAAGTAGGATTTATAAAGAATAAATTTGCATGTTTTTTTTTTTTCTACATGTGTTACATGTCCTAAAAATCAATTTACACGTCATCTAGGGGTCTATTAGGATGTATATTTACACATAGAAATTAAGATCATGGAACAAAACTTTTAATTTCTTAATTTGGTCAACAAGCAATCAATTGCCATTTATTGACTAGTCCACCGGCCAAATCAGAGATTGTTTTACATGTTAATTTTTTGTAATTCTTTTATACTTCTAGGGTGATTTACTATTTTGTTAAGTCATGTTTATTTGAATTAAATCTCTTGGATGTTGAGATTTGCTATAATTTATGATTTTTCCTTAAAAACCCCAATATTTTAAGACTGAAATGTGTTTCAAAATAAGAATTTTTAATTTAGAAATCAAAATATCAAAATATTCTTAAAATTTGGACTTTTATAAAAGAATACTTGATTTTTGTTTTTCTAAATTAAATTTGTACTTTTAAGGGTGTTTTTAGGCTGATTTTGTATTTGAAAATTAGAGTTTTTAATTTAGAAATCAAAATATGAAAAGGCTTTCCCAAGCTTTGGACTTTTTCAAAAATAACTTGAATTTTGATTTTCTAAAGTAAATATTTTTTTCAAAATTCACAAAAATATTTTTTAAAATAATATTTTTATGTACTACAAGAGAATTGATCCGAGAAATGGGTTGTAGGTAGCTTCTCCCTTGAAAGAGAGAGAGAAGTCTAGTCCAAATTTTTTAAAAAAAAAATAAAAAAAATTTTAAAGTCTTTGTTGTGTATTTTTATTTTTTTTCTTTATGTAAATAAAGAAAAAATAGAGAAATAATAGAGTTGTGGGGTCTTCTTGAGGTCAATTTCTTCGTATAGATTTCATGGAATATTTTTTCATGAAATATATATGAGGAGTTTTCCTAAAATTGGATTTTTCGAAACGAACTTGAACTTTGATTTTCTAAACTAAATATTTTTTACTAAAATATTTTTGTAAACTATGAGAGACTTTTATCACAGAAATGAGTATGTGAGCGGCCTATCTCTTGAAATAGAGATAGGTCCACTCCAAATTTTCTTTTAAAAAAATTATTTTTTAAGTCTTAAAAATTATACTCCTAAACTCAAAATATTTTCAAAAAAAAAAAAATTTTTTCCCTATTTTTACTTTTTAGGAAAAAAAATAAAGCAGTGATTCCATTCTATACCTTTAAATTAATACAGGTGGGTTAGTAGACTGATTAACTAGTCTCCTTTCTTTCACCTCTCTTTAAATTTGGTCTCCAAATTGTTAGCTATGAGCTTCGGGGTTCTGTCTCAACAAATGGCAATACAAATTAATTACAATATGTTGAGAAGAAATGAGACTTACCGAAAAATTACGGAAACACAACTAGAAGTTTTTTCTCTCCTAATTAATAAAATCAGTTCTTGTGATATGATAATAGTACAAAAATATATATTTTCAGTAGCACAAAATCAGTCCAAAAATAATCACAAATATCAATCATATGAGACACACGATTTTACAGGAAAAACCCCTTCAAATCAAAGGGTAAGAACCATGGGACTTGAGAGTCTACTCACAAACTTTACTATGATAAAAGTGTGGGTACAAGATCTTAACTTTTAGCTATAACAGTGAGTACATAACTCTATTTTTAGCTAACAACAAGAAATCTTAAAAAATTAAAGTGAAAAAGTTAAGAATTTCACCCAAAAAAAAAAAAAACGTGATTACTATTCAAACCCGATATCTAACGCAACAACGCTTGGACGACCAATCTGGCCATTCAAAATCATATTCTATGATTCCTCTATCAATTGACAAACAACCAACTCAATTGGACCACGGATGCCCCTCTAATGGTTGATTGATCAAAATTGCATACTATTGCAAAAAAACTAGATTTTCTCAATGTCGTTACTGTCAAAAAGCTGATATCTGACGCTAGAGAGCTTGGATGGCCAATCTGACCGTTAAAACGCAGCATCTATGAGTCCTATATATACTGAAAAAATATCAGCTTGATCAAACTACGAATGTCTATTCAATCATCGGTTGATCAAAATTGCATATTATACCAAAACCCAAATTTTCTCTTCTGCTTCTCCCTCTTTCTACCGCACACTTTCTCTCACATTTTTTATGGAATTCTATACTGTCAATCCTAATTTTATTTACTTTAAATGAGGTGTAAGAAGGTCTCTAAAAAAAGCCCAATTAAGAGCCCAAAAAAAATGGGCTAGAGATCTAAATGGGTTTCTCCACATAAGAGGGATACCCAAACCCAACACAATCAATACATGTAGTAGCAAATTATAAATTTGAATATCATTATAAATTTGTTTAATTCAAAAGTTATAAATAGTTCTTCTTCTTTTTTTAAGAAATAGAATGCACATAGGATATGACTGATTCCTTCACCTAATATCATAAGAAATACATTATTGTTATCATCACTCATATCAAGATGCTTAAACCTAAAGTCCCATTTTTCATTTCTATAATTGAAATTTGGGTTCACAGGGAACTTCATATCATAAAATAGGTATAGATTTTTTAAACTCCCCACTATTGTTATTGAATTATTTTTTTAATTGGCGAATGCATATATGCATAATAGACTAAGGTACGTTACTGAATTGATCTTATTATGAATGCCTGATCCATATGCATGAGATTTGGTAAAAGTAATTTATTTAGTTGATACATAAGAGTTTGTAAACTTACATTTACATTCCACCATTTGCAGTTGACAATGTCAATATATTACGTCATTCCATTCCATTACACATAAGATAGAATATTATCTATTTTTCCCATAATGAGGCAAATTTTCGTGAACCACACAAACTTATTATCTTTATTTGTTAGGGATTCCAACGTGATTTTTGGTATTTTTTTTTTTATTATTGCATAGGAACTCCAGCCGCCAACGTGCCCTTCGAACCCCCTAGTGCGGCACCAAACCTAGGGATCAGCGTCCTCCGCCCCTAGGTCTCATTGATCAGGATAAAGTCCAAAATGCAGACACAGCTTCTATGCATCAATTGGACATTCGGCCAACTCGAACCCCAAGACTCATCTCCATTACCATCCACGATCTCCGCTGGCTCACAGAGAACTCTCACCATCCACGGTTCCCACTGGTTCACAGAGCGAACTCTCACCATCCACTATCCCCGCTGGCTCACAAAGTAAACTTTCACCATCCATAGGTACCGCTAGCTCCATGAGTGTATCTACCTGGAATTGAACCTCCGATGCTCCTTCTTACTTGCTGATGCCTTTCCACCGCACCATGCTCATGGGGGCGTGATTTTTGGTATTCTTGATCATACATGAAAATGTATGGCAATGCATAAATATCTACATAAAGATATATCCTCGAAATTATTATTAATGATTTTTCTATCTTTGAGAAGCAAATTGATATGTACAAATAAGGCAAGTGTGTGGAAGTAATAATACGATGATGGATCCAACTAACTTCACAAACCACAATATGACATCAAGAAATTAAAGTATATTAATTGTAAACATATTGATGAGTGACTTATGCGTTACATTATCCAAATGGATATTAAACATATGATTATGAATATTTTGTCTTTGGTTAGTGTATATTTACAGACTACTCACAATTAATCAAATAGCCAAATTGAGTTATTATTGAAAAGTGACCAAGAAAATGTGGGAAGTATTTATTATCTATTTAATCAAATTAATGAAAAGTAATGAATTGTGAGATAAATGTTTGAAATAGGAACCTTTTAACTAATGGATTAAATAGATACTAAGTAGAAATGCATTGATAGGAATGGGACTTAAGCTAATTGGATCAATCACTTGTAGTAGCAACCAAAGCTATGAGAATGGAGAATTTAGGGTCTAGGTTCAATGGGGAAACAAGTTGTGTGAGTGGTCGATGACAACACTATCATTATCACTTCTAATGGCATGTGCAATGCTCAATACAACATGTGAGGTTGAGTGAAGGCTTCTAATAGATCCATAGCCTTAATTGGCGGTGTACTTAGTTGCAGGGCGGGGTACACTTGACTGAATTTGCCTATATGAGTGTGAAGGTGAGACCGCCTTTTTATAAGACTTTGGTAAAGTCTCTAGATGCATATAAATTATCCAGGCAAGATGCTGTTGAAATATTTTCTAAAATAATCGATTTTTTGGGTTTTCAAAGTCTTCCATTTATAAATTCTCTAAGGCATTCATAGGGAGCATTTAATGCTATGTGGGTTTGTCCCACATTGAAAAGAATGAAAAAAGGAAAATTCATTAATAAATGATAAGGTAGAATAATCTCTTAAAGTTGTTTAAGAGATAGTGCTAGTGTGTATTCTAGTGCACCTTAGGACAGTGCTTCTCACCGTTCGCAATTTAAGGACCCTATCTCCCATACAAGTCTAATTAATTTCATTCAACTAAAATCTCATATTCACTATTAACTATCCTCCTTGATCTAAATTCAAAATTCCAATCCTGTAACCTAGACACACGACTCAACAATTGTTTATTATGACTTTCCTAAAATTGTCACCCCATGAAAGACACAGAAACCACCACGGAAATCCTGTACTCAGACCATAGAACAAAGCCTCAAATCCTTTCCTATACTCTGGTATTGCTTCCTCTGCACTCTAAAGTCTACAGAATCTAGTGACCTAGGCTCTGATACCAAACTATAATGACCTGATTTTTCATACCATTTTTTTCCCTTATAAATATATGCTGTGAAATTTCACTGCCCTGATACCTTTTATTATAAATCATACCACCATCATGGTCCTAAACTACCTAGGCAGCGGAAAGTAGAAACACATACAACCATATCAATATATACAATACCAGAGTGTTAGAATTTTTCCCAAAATATACTTATATAACCATTCTCAAAATACCCTCATCTGAACCTAGGGACTACTCAAAAATGACTTCCCAAAATACTCACCCTATAGACAAGGCAGTACTGTAGTCCCACTATCTGCGAGCCTGATCTGCTTACCTAACTGGATCGCTTGAAAAATATTAAATCACTAAGATGAGACAACACTCAGTAAGGCGAAATACGCTATTACTAGTGTGTGGCAAGTGAGTTTACATATTTTTAAAAACTGATTTAGAAATACCATAAATAGCTAAGTCTGAGAAAGCATGTATAATAAATAATGTGCAGTAGAGCTCATATCTATGTTATTTAGCATAAACTGTTTTTCTAAATTTTCTATTCATAATACTTCTAATATCCATAGGTATGTCTACGGTTTCCATAAATCTAAATAAATATATAATAACTGACAAAATTTCCCTGGATGGATAAACTGAAAGTCATGAATGTACCCCTTTATGACAGGGTATGGGGGTGACCTAAGGCAGCGACCTATGCCTAGCTGGACCCCAAACTTAGATTATGAGTCAACTGAACTCCGAAAAGTCAGATCGGCAATCCGAACCCTAAACTGATGAGGAGCCTGTCGACACATAGGCACGAGTCATTGCTGAAGATCGACCATATACTATCTGAGGCTAATTGGGTGCACATTGCGAATTGAAAATAGCTACGGTGGTACGTACTTTGTGACGAATCTGGCCATTCGGGGTCTGATATATATATGTAACTGATAGTGTATACTAACGGTTACATGTTGTTGAAAGACCCAGCATTACAACATTGATCTGAAAAGTAGCACTTGACGAATATTTAATGTCTAGATATCTGTGCACTCTGTATGTGTATCTAATAATCTGGGTGTTAGGTTCTTGAAACTGGGTTCTGAAAATTTGCTGAAAATATATGTTTCTGTACCATGTACTGCAATCATGTTCTAAATATACGTGATATAATTTCGGTTGTATATGTACCTAAAAATTCATTTTCATTTATAATATATATATGATGTTAATATATATTCCCATGATATTTCTGTCAATATACTGATAAAACATGGATTGTATTTCATGCTTTTGAATACCCATTAACATTCATCAAAATTAAGACCCACGTGTCCAATTCCCAGCAGTACGAGTTCCAAACTGAGTGGGGTTCGTCTCACTTATCGGTCAATCGATCTGACTTTCAGCTCTAACAGTGCAGGAAACTTGCCTCCCCCATTTCAAAATATGCGCTCAACGGCGAAAATTAATCAAGCTTGTCCCCCATTTTAGCACCTAGGGCAATCAGGATACGAGATCCACCTGAGTGGACAGTCTCCCACAATCCCTCACATTGGTTGGATTGTGTTGAGCTTAAGTGGTCTAACAATCTCCCTCATGAAAATTATGCTCCTTCGCGATGGAAGTAGTAAACTTATTGTTTTAAGCCCTGGTGTCCCACTTCGGGCGTACGAAGTCCAAACTGAAATGGGGTTCGTCCGACATGTCTGTCACATTGACATGACGTGTCAGAGGTGATGGTGCCCATGAATCCATCCTTGGGGAGCTTTTTACCTTATTCGAGCAAAGTTAGATTACCAAACCAACTCTGTAAACTTAATTCATTTAATACACTATCAGATGTCCAAATTAAGACGACGAACTCGCCCAAGCTACGGGGGTGGTCAGGGACGACACAGGGGTGTCACATTAAAGATGGATGACTGCAGCTAACGGTGCCCAAAGAAACTGTTCCGGTGAAAAGGTATACTCTTAGAGCGAATTATTGAATTAGTTCATTGTAGGCACCCAGTGTCCCTTCGGGACATACAAGTCAAACTGAATGGGACCGTCCCCGACACGTCATCGCATTGAGATCGATGTGACTGAGCTGACGGTGCCCAGAAAATTCTCATCATTGAAAATTATGCGTTAGAGATGGAACTTAATCAAAAACTATTTCATTTTCAGTTCCTCAGGATCCATTTGAGCATCCAAGGTGTCAAACTGAGTGGGGTCCGTCTCGACCCGTTTCGGTCAACATTGAATGGATATGTCCACAGTAACGATGCCCAAACCTCCTCCCCCCGCTTGAAAATATGGCTTGCGGCACACTAGTAACAACCTAGTGTATTTTAAGTACCCAAGTGTCCAATCTTGGTCTACGCGGTTGTCCCAACTGCGCTGAGATTGGTCCCTAAACATCTGTTCCCACTATTGAGCAGACGTGCTGGGGGGCCCCGGTGCAGCCAAACACTCCTCCTTATGAAAATTAGTACTTGTAGAGACGAACTTTCAAAAACTTCGTCATTTTCACCCCCTAGATGTCCCACCCCGCACCTTCCGCCTTAGATCCAACAATAAATGAGCTGCCGTCCCACCCCCCTCCGTGAGCCATTGCCTTGCGTTTACGGTGCCTCCCCGATAAAACTCCTCCTCCGACGCTTTGTAATAACCATCGGCGAAGCACCGTTAGCCTATCCAACCCAACTTAGCGCACCTTCATGATTTAGCACCACTCACCGAGTCATCGGGCATCGATGGTACTAGACCACAGTCGGTTGACTTCTGACTGCTCCAACTTAATCAGTACAATTGTATCATTTTTTTAACTCTGTTTGAATGTCCGATCATTTGTTCTATCAAATCATTTTTAGATAAGGTCTCCATATCTATTGAAAAAAATTGGGCAGATACTAATTTTTGTACCCAGTATTACTTTGAGTGTTGCGGCTGTCACAGGCACTCTAGTGTCGGCGTGCATAGTTTGCCAATTTCTGTAGTTTTGCTCTCTGAACCAGCCTTCTTATGTCTTATACTCTATGACTTTCTAATTGGTCGTATTTGAATTTGCATCCAATTTGTATTTTTATTTTGAATATTCTGAATGGTTTAGTTCTTTAGTTTCAGCTCTGTCTGCTACCCTGCATTACACGTTTTTCCAGGCTCCCCTCGCCTGAGAATAATACAAAGAATGCTACGAGTCACCAGACTTCGTACGGTTTGAAAAAT
>NW_026651986.1:15000-29483 GCF_029873635.1 Malania oleifera | reverse complement strand
CAAAACACTAACCCAAACCCTAAACCCTAAATGCCAAAATCGTAAACACTAAACCCTAAATCGTAGACCCTAAATCCTAAACCCTAAATACTAAACACTAAACCCTAAACCCTAAACCCTAAACCCTAAATCCAAAACCCTAAACCATAAACCTTAAACCCTAAACCCTAAACCCTAAAACCTAAACCCTAAAACAAAAACACCTAAACCCTAAACCCTAAACTCTAAACACTAAACCCTAAACCCTAACCCTAAACCCTAAACCCTAAACCCTAAAAGACTAAACCCTAAACCCTAAACCCTAAACCCTAAACACTAAACCCTAAACCCTAAACCCTAAACCCTAAACCCTAAACCATAAACCCAAAAAACTAAACCCTAAAACCTAAACCCAAAACCTAAACCCTAAACCCTAAACCCTAAACCTTAAACACTAAACCCTAACCCCAAACCCCAAACCGTAATCCCTAAACCCTAAACCCTATGTTGGCCTAACAACGTCTTTCAATCAATTTTTTTGATACCAAAAAAAGGACTATTTAACTTGGAAGGTTGAGTTTTTGTGTTCTAGGAAATATGGATCAAGTTTGGTTCAAGTAAAGATCAGGTATAGTTCAAGTAAAGATCAAGTGTGATTCAAGTAAAGATCATGTATGAATCAAGTGTGGGTCAACTAATCAATGATCCAAGGAGAAACTAAGGCATTTGTAGATAAAGTTAGCTCAAGCAAATTTTCAAAGAACTTCAAGCATGACATATAAAGGCTTAGGAAACAATTTGTAAGTATTTCAAAAGCTAAAATATCGTTTGAAATATGTTTTAAAGCTTTTCCAAGAGATTATAAGGACTTAAAGAACTATTTAATATTTTTGAAATAAGTCTTGCAAAAATCATAAGAGAACAAATCAGTTTTTAAAGAAAAATATTTTCTAAAACAGGTTCTTGGCAGATCAGATGACTGAACTTTTCAGTTCTGATATCTGAAGTGGCAACTTCAGATGACTAAACTTCATCTTCAGATATCTGAAGAATTACTTCAGATATCTGAAGATTAAGTGCAGACATCTGAAGATTTTATGGATCAAAACAGAAATAGGCAGTAGCAGTTCAGACGTCTGACCTCGAGACTTCAGACATCTGAACCTGGCACCTCAAACATCTGAACCCTTTCTTCAGATATCTGACCCTATGTCCAGTTAAATTTTTAAAGGGTTTCAGGAACTTTAGACATCTGAACTCGAATCCTCAGACATCTGAACACTGTTCAACAGGAAAATTTTTTGAAATCTAATTTTTTAAAATATAGCCGTTTGAGCCCCAAATTTTCTAACAACTTGGGAAACTCTCTAAGGAAACTCTTGCAACAAGGAAACTTGTTTTAGAAGTCTATAAATACATGGTTTTTGTAAATCAAAAATACACCAAGCATTGAAAATCTCTAAACCTCTCTTGCTTTCAAAGTCTCACCTTGATCAATCTCTTACAAGCTGAAACTATTATGGTTCTAATATTCTTGCTCATCAATTCTTGAAGAAAGATTACTGATTTCTCATCTGGAGAAAAGGAATTTGGCGAAATCCTTGTTAAGCATCAAAAGTGTATTTCTTTCTTGATATTTATCTTTTGAAGTACATAGTTTCAATTTGTACTAATCTGCTCTTTGTGTGAGCATCTCTTGTATACCAGCTTTTTGATATCTCTCTTGTAGATTTTAGACGATTCCAAGTTGTTGGATCATTGACCAAACAAGGGTATATTGTTTGGAGAAGGCAGGCTCTAGCCTTGGCTAAGGAGTGATTGTAAACAGGCGTTGTTCCACCCGGTAACAGAACTGCTATAGTGGAACCCTTCGGTGTTTTACCAAGGGCGAGGACGTAGGCTGTGTTAAAGCTGAACCTTGTAAAAACCTTGTGTCTTTTTCTCTTCTTTACCTTCTATTTTCTATACTAGCTGTTGTTATGTGATTTAAAGTGCAGGTTGCAGGTTTTAAAGTTAGACATAAACAAAGACTCTTGATATTTAGAAAGTACGTTTTGATTAACCGTTTGTGGAAACCTGAAAGGGAGTACGTTGGTTAATCTACAGAAATCTTGATCAAGATAAGTGCATACGAAAAGGTTACTCAAAGAAGGTGGTAAACATTCACAGGGAAATTGACAAAAGTACTAATATTCTTAGTTGAGTGGTTGAATTGCTTTCGTTTCATTGATTGGCTTATGAATTTAAATTTTAGTATTTTCAAGTGTGATTATCAGTTATTAATTGTATTTTTCTTGGTGTCATAAGCAAAAGTACAAAAATTACTAAAATTAAAAAGAATCCAATTCACCCCCCCCCCTCTTAGGAAGCTATTCCTGATTTCAATTGGTATCAGAGCCTAGTTATAGAAATTCCTAACAAGAAACTATAAAAAGATCTTATGGCAAACATTGGAGTAGCACCCTTCGGTGAAGGCCAATCCTCAACCTGTCCACCAATATTTTGTGGACACAATTATACTTTTTGGAAAAAAAGAATGGAAATATATCTCCAACACATGGATTGGAAAGCATGAGAAGTTGTTATGGATGGAAACCTTATCCCCAATAAGATAGTTGATGGAAAACAGATTCCAAAAGAAAAGAAAGATATGACCGACTTAGATTATAAAATGCTTCAAATAAATGCAAGCGCTATAAATGCGTTATACTATGCATTAGATGTTAATGAATTTAACCGAGTCATGGCTTGCAAAATAGCTAAGGAGATTTGGGACAAATTAGAAGTAACTTATGAAGGAACCATTGATGTTAGAGATAATATGATAGACATGTTAACAAACGAATATGAAGCATTCAAGATGAATCCTGATGAAACAATATCGAGCATGTACACCAAATTTACCCACATAATAAACTCCTTAAGCACCTTAGGAAAAACCTATACTACCTATTAAATGATCAAAAAATTTCTAAGAGGCCTTCCCTCTATTTGGGAACCAAAGGCTATAGCTATCACGAAAGGTAGAAACCTTAAGACTACTTCTTTGGATGAACTTATAGGCTCACTTCTCACCTATGAGATGGCCTTAAAAGAAAGGAATCCTGAACCAAAGCATAAAAGATCCATAGCACTAAAAGCATCTAGTCACAGCACTAGTGAAGAAAAAAGTGAAACAAGTGACTTAGATTAAGATGAATTAGCATTCATTACTAAAAGACTAGGAAAATTTTACAGAAGAAATAAAAGGTTTCCTAAAAAGTTCAAGAAAATAAAACCGAAAAGGAGAGACAAGTAGGAAATAAAATAAAGGTAAGAATGAACCACCAATTTGTTATCATTGCAAAAAACCAAGGCATATCAAACCGGACTGCCCGTTGTTCAAGAAAGACAAGAAGAAAAAGAAGGAAGCTATGAAGGCTACTTGGGATGACTCAAGCTCCAGCGAAACTGAAATCGAAACAAGTGAACAAGAGATGGCAAATATATACTTCATGGCGAATGACGAAGAGGTAAATTCTTACTACTCTTCAACCAAATCTTAAAATGAGTCTTGTGATGAGTCGTGTGATAGCTTGCCTTCTTATAAGGAGTTACAAGCTGAGTTATTCTCACTGCATAAAAGATTCATAAAAATTGCCAAGAGAAATATAAGTTTAAAAGATTAAGATCAAAAACTAGTGAAGCAACTTGAATCATTCAAAGCTATTGAAGAAGAAAGAAATACTTATATTAAAAAGTTGGAAGAAGAAATAAATATAGCAAAACAAGAGTTAGATAAAACTCATAAAGATAATTTGAATAAAAAGGATCTAGAAATAAATGAACTCAAAAAGATAGTTGAGGATAAATAAAAGATTATCTATAACTTTACCAAAGGTAAAGAAAACTTTGAGAAAATGATTGGACAGCAAAGGCTTCATGGGAACAAAGAAGGAATAGGTTATGATGGTAAAGCAAATAAAAGGAATAAAAGGTTATACATGGGATACTTTGTTAAGGAAGCTAAGTACTATGCTAGCACTTCATCAAATAACAAATATGAACACACCACTTGCTATATGTGCAAGACTAAAGGTCATGTGATGTTTAATTGCCCATTAAAAAGAAAATATGTTAAAGTTCAAGGAGAATGGAAAGAAAATAGTGGAACTAACAACGAAACAAAGAAAGTAAAAAGAATTTGGGTTCCAAAAATTAACACATAATATCCCTCATTGTAGGTTTGCCTTGGGACAACAACGACAATGGACAAATGGTACTTAGACAGCGGGTGCTCAAGGCACATGACCGGTGACAAGACCAAGTTCACTACTTTAAAACAAAAGGATGGGGGATACATCACCTTCGGCGACAATGCCAAAGGTAAAATTATTAGTATCAAAAAAATTGGTAAAGAACCTTCGCTTACTATAGATAATGTGCTATTAGTGGAAGGACTAAAACGTAATCTTTTAAGTATTAGTCAACTAAGTGACAAAGGGTTCGAAATAATATTTATGAAGGAAAAATGTGTTTACCAAAATCCTAAAAACAAAGAAACTCTATTTATAGCTCATAAAATAAATAATGTCTATTGTGTTAGCTTTACCGTGATCCCAAGAGGGGGGGTGAATTGGTATTTTTAAACTTTAACCCCTAGGTATTCCTCCTAACAGTAGTATGTTCACAACCCTATGGTTAATCTAATGCGAATAATAAAAATATATCATAAAATTAACTGAAGCAGTTTAATTAATCGCACAAGCACCAGAAAGTAGTAAAAAAGGATGACACGCAGATATGTTATCGAGGTTCGGCCAACTGCCTACGTCCCCGCCTTGGCTAACCAGCACAAGGATTATCACAATAACTTGCTCACTTAAATGGGTGGAGCGGCACCTATACAAACCAGGTCAAATTATCACAAGGCTAACCTCAACCTTAACCAATCCTTACCAGGTTGGATTACTGCCCCCTCAGGCCACGCTTGGAATCTCTTAGATATATAATCAAAAGGTACAATGTATGGGTGCTGTCACATAAAGCAAATTTGTACCACAAATGCGCACAATATCACATACACCACAAATGATTTAATAATGTAAGCTCAGAGTGGTCTAGATGGTTCAACTCTCAAATATATTTTCTATCAATACAATATGTATGTGAGAGTGTCAAACAAGCAATCTGTGTATTTCAAAATATTTCAATCAAATGTGTTCACACAGAATACCAAGCAAGTCTCAAGAATATTAATCAGTAGAATATCTCAGTCACATAAATATGTATATGCTTGGATTGCATAATAGATAATCTTTGTTTTAAGCTTGAGTGGATTTTGAAAGAGTATAAGCAATGGGAAATACTTGATAGAGAAATTTTGATTTTTGTTTTTGCTAATCACACTTTAATTCTCCCAAATGAAGGAGTATATATAGACATACCAAAATATTTTACTGTTAGGGACCTATTAGGGATTATTGGAAAAGTTTAATGACATTTAAATCAATTTAACCCTATTTAAAAATATTTAACCCACGATAAAAATGATGGCAATCCAAGAGGTCCGGTCAACCAGATCAGTTTCAGTCAACTAGGACTCATATGGTTCGGTCGACCAGGGAGTTTTTGAACTGAGGGCTCGGTCGACCGGAAGTGGGCGATTTCCCAAATTTCTGAGGTTCGGTCGACCAAGCCAATTTGAACTGCCTGGTTCAGTTGACCAGACCGCTGGGAATTCTCCCGAGGACCCTCCGGTCGACCAGGTAGTTGGAGTACAAAAGTGGTCGGTCGATCGGGAGGTCAAAATGTTGACTCCTAGGTAGTTCGGTCGATCGGGGTCAAATGAACTATAAGGGCTCGGTCGACCAGACCGTGGTCAACTTGTTGACCTGAACCGGTTTCGGTCGACCAAGAGGAAATGACCTGTGTGGGTCGGTCGACCGAAAATACAAGACTTTGTACATTTTTGTCCTTTTTTCAAGCATGCAATTACCTAAGTCAAATATTCAAACATACGAGTGAGTGTCCTAGGGTCATTTGTGTCCAAATTTAAGACACCGAAAAAATCCAGTGTTGGTCAACCAAAGGGTACACCCTAAGGTCATTATTAGGTCACTATTTGGTTTGAGCTTACAGATTAAGCCATGCATGTGTTGTGTGTGCTTATTACAAACCAAATAACCCAATTTACTATTATAGACCAAATGTGCAAGAGGATATATATATTACAATACTTAATAAAAGATTTGTCTTCAGTTCTTCATTTTCTCCATTTGCATGTGTATTATGATTTTGACAGTTTTGGTTCTTGCACATATTCTCAAGCACCCATTAGATATATAATGAGTATTTGTCATAATCAAAACTGGGCGTGACCCATAGGGTCAACATATTGCATAAATCTTGAGAACTTAGCAAATCAAAACATAACTTGTTTGACAGTTATGAATGAAGTAAGTTGGTTATGGCATAGAAAACTAGGACATGCAAGCATGGACCTACTATCCAAATTATTAAAGAAAAATCTTGTAAAATGACTACCAAATACTAAATTCATAAAAGACAAGATGTGTGATGCATGTCAAAAGGGAAAACAAGTAAAAACAAGCTTCAAAAAGATAAAATTCATATCCACCAAAAGACCTCTAGAACTCTTGCACCTAGACTTATTTGGTCCAACTAGAACTTTAAGCTTAGGAGGAAAACAATATGCTTTTGTAATAGTAGATGATTATTCAAGATTTACTTGGGTAATATTTCTAGCAAACAAAGATGAAGCTTGTAACCAATTAATAACCTTATGCAAGAAATTATAAAATGAGAAAGGCTATAATGTAACAAGCTTTAGAAGTGACCAAGGAAGAGTGTTTAAAAACAAAGAAGTTGATAAATTTTGTAATGAACATGGAATAACTCATAATTTTTCAGCACCTAGAACTCCACAACAAAATGGAGTTGTTGAAAGGAAAAATAGAACTCTACAAGAAATGGCAAGAACAATGCTTAATGAAAATAATCGACCGAAATACTTTTGGGCAGAAGCTGTAAATACAACATGTTATATTATAAATCGGGTATCAATAAGATAAAAAATAGATAAAACGCCATATGAACTTTGGAAAGGTAGAAAACCTAATATTTCCTACTTTTCATGTATTCTGATGTAAATGTTTTATCCTTAATACTAAAGATGATTTAGGAAAGTTTGATGCAAAGTCGGATGAAGGTATATTCCTAGGTTATTCTACAAATAGTAAAGCTTATAGGATTTATAATAAAAGAACTTCTACTATTATGGAATCAATTCACATAACTTTTGATGAATCAAATAATCATGACATTAAAGATAAGAATGATGAAAAAGAAGACACTCCACAAAATGATACTCCAAATGAAAATTTTACAGAAAATCTAATACTTCCTAAAGAATGGAAATATGATAAAAATCACCTAAAAGAACAAATTCTTGGTGAAACATCAAAAGGAATAACCACTAGAGTCTCACTAAAAAATATTTGCAACCATTATGCCTTCTTATACCAAGATGAACCCAAAAACATTGAAGATGCTTTAAATGATGATTCTTTTTTTATAACTATGCAGGAGGAACTAAATCAATTTGAAAGAATTCAAGTATGGGAACTTATACCTAAACCCAAACATAAATCAATCATAGGAACTAAATGGGTGTTTAGAAATAAGAAGGATGAAAATGGAGTTGTCGTAAGAAATAAAGCAAGACTAGTAGCACAAGGGTATAATCAAGAAAAAGGAATTGATTACGATGAAACCTTTGCCCCTGGGGCAAGGATGAAAGTAATTAGGATGCTTTTAGCTTATGCAGTCCATAAGGATTTTAAGTTATATCAAATGGATGTAAAGAGTGCATTCTTAAATGGATATATAAATAAAGAAGTGTATGTCAAACAACCTCCAGGTTTTGAAAATTCCAAAAATCCAAACCATGTATTCAAATTGACAAAAGCTCTTTATGGTTTAAAACAAGCTCCAAGAGCTTGGTATAAGAGGTTAAGTAAATTTTTATTTAAAAATGAATTTACAAGAGGAATGGTTGACAATACTTTATTCATTAAATCAAAAAACAAAGATATGCTAATAGTTCAAATATATGTGGACAATATTATATTTGGAGCTACAAATGAAGATCTATGCAAAGAATTCGCCATATGTATGCAAAAATAATTTGAGATGAGTATGATGGGGGAGCTAAATTATTTTATGGGATTACAAATAAAACAAGTTAAAAATGGAACTTTCATAAATCAAACTAAGTACATCAAGGATATGCTCAAAAAGTTTGATATGGAACAAAATAAACCCATAGGAACTCCTATGAGTACAACCACAAGCCTTGATAGAGATGAAAAAGGAAAACAAATAGACATAACACACTGTAGAGGAATTATTGATAGTTTACTATATTTAACTACTAGTAAGCCTGATATTATGTTTAGTGTGTGTATGTATGCTAGATTTCAATCAGCACCCAAG
Source organism: Malania oleifera (assembly GCF_029873635.1). Taxonomy (NCBI): domain Eukaryota; kingdom Viridiplantae; phylum Streptophyta; class Magnoliopsida; order Santalales; family Ximeniaceae; genus Malania; species Malania oleifera. Next base: position 21,008 of record NW_026651986.1, on the reverse strand, counting down.
GAATCCCACTTAACATCCGTTAAGAGAATTCTTAGGTAGTTGGTAGGATCACTTGATCTAGGTTTATGGTATCCAAAGGAAACGAATTTTAATATGATAAGTTACTCTGATGCTGATTATACCGTAAAATTGATAGAAAAAGTACAAGTGGCACATGTCACTTTCTAGGACAATCGTTAGTGTCATGGTTCTCAAAGAAACAAAATTCTATAGCTTTATCAACCGCCGAAGCTGAATATGTGGCAGCCAGAAGTTGTTGTGCACAAATTTTATACATGAAATAACAATCAAAAGATTTCAATCTAGAGTATAAAACAATACCAATAAACTATGATAACACAAGTGCTATAAATATATCGAAAAATCCAATTTCACACTCAAGAACTAAGCATTTAGGCATAAGACATCATTTTTTGAGAGATCATATTCAAAAAGAGGATATAATTCTTGAATTTATAAATATAAGTGATCAATGGGCTGACATATTTACAAAACCCCTAAGTGAAGAAAGATTTATACATATTAGGAGAGTACTTGGGCTAATCCATAGCAGAGAAGTATATTAGAAATGAAATTTCAACATTTTTATGCACTTCGGACGTTTGAACTGCACACCCCAGACGTTTGAACACTATAGCAGACAAGTTCAGATGACTGAACCTAGGACTTCAAACGCCTGAGCATCTACTGACTTTTCAAATTCAAGGCTTTAAAATCTTCAGACATCTGAAGATAATCTTCAGACATCTGAAGTCGCGGGGTTTAAATATTACTTGCAGACTAAACCCTAATTTCAAACTTCTGAAGTTACTTGCTTCACTCATCCGAACACCTCCCTCTTCATCCTCTCTCATTCTCACTTCAATCTGAAGCTTCTACTCTTCAAAGATTTACCTCACAAAACCTAGGGCATTCAAGAATACGTATCTCCATGCCTCGACACAAGCAGACTGCAAACAAAGGTTCTTCATTGGGGAAAGATGCTCAAAATATTGACAAGCGATTGGTTGCTCCTCGAGCTCGAATCCGTTATTGTACTGAAGTACTGTAGAACCAATCTTAGGTAAAATTCTGGATGTTTCATTCTTCACTACTGAGTTTCCAGATATCCTTTCATTATTTCATGACATTGGTTGGCTTGATTTCAAAATTTTCTATGCTAATATGACATATGAAAATGGGATTTTTTCTTCGGAAGTTAAAGGAAAGAAAATTTTGCTGAATTCTGAAATATTGTCTCCCATTTTCAAAATTACTCTAGGAGATTTTAATTGTCCTATGTTTGCTCAATCTTGGATCCTAGAACAAGGATTTACTCCTGAAGCTTTTCTTCCAATGATCATGGAAAATGAACCTATCTATTTTGCACATCCTCCGCTATACAAACAACTGAACTTGAAAGTCCAGATTCTTCACAAACTTGTTTCAAACAATATCACATCAAAACACGGCTTTTTTGATCATCTTTCCTATATTGAATGTTTTGTTCTTTGGTGTCTTCTTAAAGGAAAGAAACTAGACATGGCTAGTTTAATCGTTAGGTGGATGTGGACTAAACTGGAATCTTCTCGAGTTATTCTTCCTTATAGAGGAATTCTTACTCTTCTCTTTACTCATCTTAATGTTACCAATATCTTTGAATTTTTCATAAAAAGAATTCAATATGATCTTTTCAATGAGATTTCCCTTAAGCAAATGGGGTATGACAAGGGAAGTTCAGGATGGTACTTGAAAACAGGAAGGACTACACATGCACCACCTACCTCTACAACAGCCTCAGGTTCAGCCTCAGCCTCAGCCTCTGCACCAGTATCAACAGAAGCACAATGTTCTTCTACATAGGACCTTGGTTCATCTCAAGACACACCTTCATGGTTCTTATCCTTTCAAAGAGATTTCTCCATCTTTTCATCTGAAGTACACATTGGAGTTCATAATATTAAAGAAAAAGTCACATCACTTGATAAACGGGTCACTCATGTAGAACAATTTCAAGCCAAATCTTCTACGGGAAGTGATCCCATGGACATTAGTTCTGCTCCTCAAAGTGGAGATGATGATGATGATGATGATTCTACATAAAAAAAAGGAAATTCTGAAGAAGAAGGTGATGAAGTACTGAAGAAGAAATAACCCAAGAAGAAGAAGAAGAAGAAGAGCAAGGAGATGGCCCTGAAGATGAAGATTAGGATAGTTAGAAACTATCTAGCTCAGGCTACTATGAAACTTTTTGTTTGTCATAAAAGTATCAAAACTTATGTATCTCAGATGTCTGTAATCATGATACAATGCAGCTTTTTGTGTTACATTTCTGTTTTTGTATGGGAACATATGAAACTTTTATGTATTGCCTCTTGTACTGATTATCTTTTGTTATATAAGAATAACTTTTTGATGGTTTTTTCATAAATCTTGTTACTCTTTTTGACTAATGACAATGGGGTGGAGAGTGCTTAGTAAAGATAAAATAAATAGAGATTTTGATGAACTATATGAATCTTAACATATATGGACACACATGAAAACTTGATGAATGGAATTTAAATTGATATGGATATATGATGAACCTTCTATCTTTCTATGGCTTGCTTACTATTGCTCATAGTAAGGGGGAGTACTTCATTTCATTTTACATGGCTTGCTTATTAATGTTTCATAAAACCTTTATCTTTACTCCTTGTTTGTCATCATCAAAAAAGGGGAGATTGTTGGCCTAACAAGGTCTTTCAATCAGTTTTGGTGATAACAAACAAATGACTATTTAACTTGGAAGGTTGAGTTTTTGTGTTTCAGGAAATATGGATCAAGTATGGTTCAAGTAAAGATCAAGTATAGTTCAAGTAAAGATCAAGTGTGATTCAAATAAAGATCAAGTATGTATCAAGTGTGGGTCAACTAATCAATGATCCAAGAAGAAACTAAGGCATTTGCAGATAAAGTTAGCTCAAGCAAATTTTCAAAGAACTTCAAGAGCAATGAATGAGAAAAAATTCAAGCATGACATATAAAGGCTTAGGAAACAATTTATAAGTATTTCAAAAGCTAAAATATCATTTGAAATATGTTTTGAAGCTCTTCCAAGAGATTGTGAGGACTTAAAGACCTATTGAATATTTTTTAAATAAGTATTGCAAAAATTATAAGTGAGCAAATCAGTTTTTAAAGAAAAATATTTTCTAAAACAGGTTCTTGGCAAATCAGATGACTGAACTTTTCAATTCAGATATCTGAAGTGGAAACTTCAAATGACTGAACTTCATGTTCAGACATCTGAAGATTTTATAGATCAAAACAGAAACAGGCAGCAACAGTTCAGACGTCTGAACTCGAGACTTCAGACATTTGAACCTGGCACCTTAGACTTCTGAACCCTTTCTTCAGATATCTGACCTTGTGTCAAGTTAAATTTTTAAAGGGTTTCAGGAACTTTAGACGTTTGAACTTGAATCCTCAGATATCTAAACACTGTTCAACGGAAAAAAAATTTTAAAATCTAATTTTTTAAAAAATAACCGTTTGGGCCTCAAATTTTCTAACAACTTGGGAAACTCTAAGGAAACTCTTGCAACAAGGAAACTTGTTTTAGAAGTTTATAAATGCATGGTTTTTCTAAATCAAAAATACACCAAGCATTGAAAATCTCTCAAGCTCTCTTGCTCTCAAAGTCTCACCTTGATCAATCTCTTTGCAAGCTGAAAGTATTGTGGTTCTGATATTCTTGCTCATCAAATCCTGAAGAAAGATTATTGATTTCTCATCTAGAGAAAAGGAATTTGGTGAAATATTTGTTAAGCTTCAAAAGTGTATCTCTTTCTTGATATTTATCTTTTGAAGTACATAGTTTCAATTTGTACTAATCTGCTCTTTGTGTGAGCATCTCTTGTACACCCGCTTTTTGACATCTCTCTTGTAGATTTTGGACAATTTCAGGCTGTTGGATCGTTGACTAAACAAGGGTATATTGTTTGGAGAAGGCAGGCTCTAGCCTTGGCTAAGGAGTGATTGTAAACAGACGTTGTTCCACCCGGTAACAGAACTGCTATAGTGGAACCCTTCGGTGTTTTACCAAGGGCAAGGATGTAGGCTGTGTTGAAGCCAAACCTTGTAAAAACCTTGTGTCTTTCTCTCTTCTTTACTTTCTATTTTCTGTACTAGCTGTTGTTGTGTGATTTAAAGTGCAGGTTGCAGATTTTAAAGTTAGACATAAACAAAGACTCTTGATATTTAGAAAATACGTTTTGATTAAACGTTTACGGAAATCCAAAAGGGAGTACATTGGTTAATCTGCGGAAATCTTGATCAAGAGAAGTGCATACAAAGAAGTTATTCAAATAAGGTGGTAAACATTCACAGAGAAATTGAAAAAAGTACTAATATTCTTGGTTGAGTGGTTGAATTGCTTTGGCTTCATTGATTGGTTTGTGAATTTAAATTTCAGTATTTTCAAGGGTGACTGTCAGTTATTAATTGTATTTTTCTTAGTGTCATAAGCAAAAGCTCAAAAATTAGTAAAATTAAAAAGAATACAATCCACCCCTCCTCCTGAGAAATATTCCAAATTTCACCCAATACCCTAAAAACACTAAAACCTAAACCCTAACCCCTAAAACCTAAACCCTAAAACCTAAACACCTAAACCCTAAACCCTAAACCCTAAACCATAAACCCTAAACACTAAACCCCAAACCCTAACCCTAAACCCTAGATCCGAAAACCTAAACCCTAAACCCTAAACTCAGAATCCTCAACCCTAAACCTTAAACACAAAAAGCTAAACCCTAAAACCTAAACACCTAAACACCTAAACACTAAACCCTAAACCCTAAACGCTAAATCCTATAACTATTAACCCTAAACCCTAAACCCTAAACCCTAAACCCTAAAACCCAAAACCCTAAACCCTAAACCCAAAAACCCTAAACCCTAAACCCTAAACTCCAAATCAAAAACCCTAAACCCTAAACCCTCAAACCAAAGTCCTAAAACCTAAACACCTAAACCATGAACCCTAAACCCTAAACCCTAAACCATAAACCCTAAACCCTAAACACTGAACGCTAAACCCTAAACCCTAACCCCAAACCCTAAACCCTAAACCATAAACCCTAAACCCTAGACCCCAAAACCCTAAACCTTAACCCCAAAACCATAACCCCAAACTCTAATCCCAAACCCTTAACCATAAACCCTAAACCCTAAACCCTAAACCCTATAATCCTAAACCCGGAACTCTAACCTATAAGCCCTAAACCCTAAGCCCTAAGCCCGAAACCCAAAACCATAAACCCTAAACCCTAAACCATAAACCCTAAACCCCAAATACTAAACACTAAACCCAAAACCCTAAACCCCAAATCCCAAATTATAAACCTTAAACCCTAAACCCAAAAACCTAAACCCTGAAATAAAAACACCTAAACCCTAAACCGTAAACCCTGAACCCTAAACCCTAAACCATAAACACTAACCCAAAACCCAAACCCAAACCCTAACACCTAAACCTGAAACCCAAAACCCTAAATGCCTAAACCCTAAACCCTAAAAACTAAACACTAAACCATCAACCCTAAACCCTAAACCCAAAATCTAAAACCCTAAACCTTAAACCCTAAACCCTAAAACAAAAACTCCTAAACCCTAAACCCTAAACCCTAAACACTAAGCCCTAAACCCTAAACCCTAAACCATAACCCTAAACACCAAAACCTAAACCCTAAAACCCTAAACCCTAAAACACTAAACCCTAAACCCTAAACCTAAACCCAAAACCCCAAACCCTAAAACCCTAAAAACTAAACCCTAAACCCTAAACCCTAAAACTAAACCCTAAACCCTAAACCCCAAACCCTAAGCCAAACCCTAAACCCTAAACCTTAAAACCTAAACCAAAAGCCCCAAACCAAAAAAACCCTAAACCCTAAAAACCCTAAACCCTAAACCCAAACCTAAACCCGAACCCTAACCTAAACCCACCTAAAAAACCCTAACCCTAAAACCCTAAACCCTAA
>NW_026651986.1:0-12500 GCF_029873635.1 Malania oleifera | reverse complement strand
CTAACCCTAAACCCTAAACCCTAAACCCTACCCTAAAACCAACCAACAAACCCCTAAACCCAAACCCTAAACCCATAAACCCCTAAACCCACCCCTAAACCCTCCCCCCTAAACCCTAAAAACCTAACCTAAACCCCAAACCCTAAACCCTAAACCCAATAACCCTAAACCCTAAACCTAAACCCTAACCTCTAAACCCTAAACCCTAAACCCTAAAACCCTAAAACCCTAAACCCTAAACATAAAACCCTAAACCAAAAACCCTAAACCCTAAACCCTAAACCCAAACCCTAAAACCTAAACCCTAAACCCTAAACCCAAAACCCTAAACTTAAACCCTAAACCCTAAACCTAAAACCTAAACCCTAAACCTTAAAACCCTAAAAACACTAAACCCTAAACCCTCAACCAAAAACCGTAAACCCTATACCCTAAACCCTAAAAACCTAACCCTAAACCTTAAACCCTCAACCCAAAAAACCCTAAACCCTAAACCTAAACCCAAACCCTAAAACCTAAACCTAAACCCTAAAAACCCCAAACCCTAACCCTAACCCTAAACCTATAACCTAAACCCTAAATCCCAAACCCTAAACCCTAAAACCTAAACCCTAAACCCTAAAAACCCTAACCCTAAACCTAAAACCTAAACCCTAAACCCTAAACCCTAAACTCTAAACTCTAAACACTAAACCCGAAACCCTAAAAACTAAACCCAAAACCCAAAAACCTAAACCCTAACCCTAAACCCTAAACCCACCCAAACCCAAACCCAAAAACCCCTAAACTAAACCTAAAAACACCTAAACAAAAACCCTAAACCCAAAACCCTAAACCCCTAAAACCTAAACCCTAAACCCTAAATCCTAAACAAAAAATCCTAAACCCTAACCCTAAACCCTAAATCGTAAAACCGAAAACCCTAAACCCTAAACCCTAACCCTAAAACCCTAAACCCTAAAAACTAAAACCCTAAAACCCTAAACCCTAAACCCTAAACCCTAAACCCTAAACCCTAAACCCTAAATCCTAAACCCTAAACCTAAACCTAAACCCTAAACCTAAACCCTAAACCCTAAAAACCCAAAACCCAAAAACCCAAAAACCCTAAACCCTAAACCCTAAAACCATAAACCCTAAACCCAAAACCCAAAAACCAAACCTTAAACCCTAAACCCAAAACGCTAAACCCTAATCCCTAAACCCTAGACCATAAAAACCCATAACCCTAAACCCTAACCCCGAGCCCTGGAACCAAACCCTAAACCCTAAACCCTAAACCCGAAACCCTAAATCGTATAACCCTAAACCCTAAACCCTAAACCCTAAACCCTAAACACTAAACCCTAAACCCTAACCCCAAACCCTAAACCCTAAACCCTAAATCCTAAACCTTAAACCCTAGACCCTAAAAGCTCTAATCCCTAAACCCGAAACCCTAACACAAATCCTAAACTGTAAACCCAAAACCCTAAATAGTAAACCCAATAACCCTAAACACTATACCCTAAACCCCAAACCCTAATCCTAAACACTAAATCTTAAACCCTAAACCCTAAACCCAAAATACTAAACCCAAAAACCTAAACCCTAAACTCGAAATCCTAAATCAAAAACCCTAAACCCTAAAACCCTAAACCCTAAACCTAAACACCTAAACCATAAACCCTAAACCCTAAATCCTAAACGCTAGACCATAAAAATCTTAAACCCTAACCCCATACCCTAAACCCTAAACCCAGACCCTAAACCCTAAACCCGAAACCCTAAGCCCTAAACCTTATAACCTTAAGCCCTAAGCCCTAAACCTTAAACCATAAACCCTAAACCCTAAACCTTAAATCCTAAACCCAAAACCCAAAACCCAAAACCCAAAGCTCTAAACCCTAAATACTAAACACTAAATGTTAAACCCTAAACACTAAACCTAAAACCATAAACCCTAAACCCTAAACCCAAACCCTAAACCCTAAACCCTAAACGCTAAACCCTAATCCCTAAACCCCAGACAACAAAAACCTTAAACCCTAAACCCTAACCCCAAGCCCTAACACCAAACCCTAAACCCGAAACCCTAAACCCTATAACCCTAAACCCTAAATCCTAAACCCTAAACACTAAACCCTAAACCCATAGCCCTAAACCCAAAACCCACAACCTTAAAGCCTAAACCCACAACCCACAACCCTAAACAGAAAACCCTAAATACTAAACATTAACCCTAAACCCAAAACCCAAAACCCAAAACCCTAAACACGAAGCCCTAAACCCAAAACCTTAAACCTTAAAGCCTAAACCCACAACCCACAACCCTAAACCCTAAACCCTAAATACAAAACACTAAACCCTAAACCCCAAACCCTAAACCCTAAACCATACAACCCTAAACCCTAAAGCCTAAATGCAAAACCCTAAAACCTAAACCCCAAACACTGAACCCTAAACCCTAAGACCTAAACCCTAAAACCTAGACACCTAAACCCTAAACCCTAAACCCTAAATGCTAAACCATTTAACAATAAACCCTAAACCCTAAACCTTAAATCCCAAACCATAAAATCCGAAACACTAAAGCCTAAACCTAAAAACCCTAAACCCTAAACCCTAAACTCTAAATCAAAAACCCTAAACCCTAAACCCTAAAACCTAAGCCCTAAAACCTAAACACCTAAACCCTGAACCCTAAACCCTAAACCCTAAACCATAAACCCTAAACCCTAAACACTGAACGCTAAACCTTAAACCCAAATCCCAAACCCTAAACCCTAGAACCTAAAAACCCTAAACCCTTACCCCAAACCCTTAACCCCAAACCCTAAACCCAAAAACCCTAAACCCTAAACCCTAAACCCTAAACCTTAATCCCTAAGCCCTAAATCTTAAACCCCAAACCCTAAACCATAAACCCTAAATATAAAACACTAAACCCTAAACCCTAAACCCTAAAAAATAAACCCTAAACACTAAACCCTAAACCCTTACCCAAAACCATAACCCCTAAACCACAAACCCTAAAACCATAAACCCAAAAACCTAAACACCAAATTAAAAACCCTAAACCCTAAACCCTAAACATCTAAACCTTAAAATCTAAACCACAAACCCTAAACCCTAAACCCTAAACCTAAAACACTAAACCCTAAACCGTAAATCCTAAAACCTAAACTCTAAAACCAAAAACCTAAAACCTAAACCCTAAACCCTAAACACCTAAACCATAAACCCTAAACCCTAAATCCTAAACGCTAGACCCTAAAAATCCTAAACCCTAACCCCAAACCCTAACCCCAGACCCTAAACCCTAAACCCGAAACCCTAAGCCCTAAACCTTATAACCCTAAGCCCTAAGCCCTAAACCTTAAACCATAAACCCTAAACCCTAAACCTTAAATCCTAAACCCACAACCCAAAACCCAAAGCTCTAAACCCTAAATACTAAACACTAAATGTTAAACCCTAAACCATAAACCTTAAACCCTAAACCCTAAACCCTAAACCGAAACCCTAAACCCTAAACGCTAAACCCTAATCCCTAAACCCTAGACAATAAAAACCTTAAACATAAAACCCTAAACCCAAGCCCTAACACCAAACCCAAAACCCGAAACTCTAAACCCTATAACCCTAAACCCTAAATCCTAAACCCTAAACACTAAGCCCTAAACCCGTAGCCCTAAACCCAAAATCGAAAACCTTAAAGCCTAAACCCACAACCCACAACCCTAAACCGAAAACCCTAAATACTAAAAACTAAACCCTAAACCAAAAACCCAAAACCCTAAACCCTAAACACGAAACCTTAAACCCAAAACCTTAAACCTTAAAGCCTAAACCCACAACCCACAACCCTAAACCCTAAACCCTAAATACAAAACACTAAACCCTAAACCCCAAACCCTAAACCATACGACCCTAAACCCTAAACCCTAAACCCTAAACCCTAAATGCAAAACATTAAAACCTAAACCCTAAACACTGAACCCTAAACCATAAGACCTAAACCCTAAAACCTAGACACCTAAACCCTAAACCCTAAACCCTAAATGCTAAACCATTTAACAATAAACCCAAAACCCTAAACCTTAAACCCCAAACCCTAAAATTCGAAACACTAAAGCCTAAACCTAGAAACCCTAAACCCTAAACCGTAAACTCTAAATCAAAAACCCTAAACCCTAAACCCTAAAAACTAACCTCTAAAGCCTAAATACCTAAACCATGAACCCTAAACCCTAAACCCTAAACAATAAACCCTAAACCCTAAACACTGAACGCTAAACCTTAAACCCAAACCCCAAACCCTAAACGCTAAACCCTAGAACGTAAAAACCCTAACCCCTTACCCCAAACCCTAAACCCTAAAACCCTAAACCCTAAATCCTAAACCCTTAACCCTAAACCCTAAACCCTAAACCCTAAACCCTAAATCCTAAACCCTAAGCCCTAGACACTAAAAACCCAAATCCCTAAATCCTAAACCCTAAACCTTATCACAAACCCTAAACCCTAAACCCGAAACCCTAAACACTAAACCCAATAACCCAAAACCCTAAACCCTAAACCCTAAATCCCAAACCCTAAACCCTAAACACTAAATCTTAAACCCAAAACCCAAAACCCTAAACCATAAACCCAAAATACTAAACACAAAACCCTAAACCCTAAACTCTAACCCCTAAATCAAAAATCGTAAACCCTAAAACCTAAATACCTAAACCCTAAACCCTAACACAAACCCTAAACCCTAAACCCTAAACCTGAAACCCTAAACACTAAACCCAATAACCCAAAACCTTAAACCCTAAACCCTAAAAACTAAATCTTAAACCCTAAACCCAAAACCCTAAACCATAAACCCAAAATACTAAACACAAAACCCTAAACCCTAACCCTAAATCCAAAACCCTAAACCCTAAAACCTAAACACCTAAATCCTAAACCCTAAACACTAAATCTAAAACCCTACACCCCAAAAACCTAAACCCAAAAGCCTAAACCCTATAACCCTAAACCCTAAGCCCTAAACCTTAAACCCTAAACCCTAAGGACTAAGCCCTAAACCCTAAACCTCAAATCCTAAACCCAAAACCCAAAACCCAAAACCCTAAACCCTAAATAGTAAACACTAAATGTTAAACCCTAAACCCTAAACCCTAAACCCTAAATGCTAAACGCTAAACCCTAATCCCTAAACCCTAGACAATAAAAACCTTAAACCCTAAACCCTAACCCCAAGCCCTAACATCAAACTCTAAACCCTATACCCTAAATCCGAAACCCTAAACCCTATAACCCTAGCCCTAAACCCTAAACGCTAAACCCCAAACCCGAAGCCCTAAATCCAAAACCCCAAACTTTAAAGCCTAAACCCACAACACACAACCCTAAACCCTAAACCCAAAACCCTAAACACAAAATCCTAAACCCTAAACCCAAAACCCAAAACCCTATACCCTATACCCTTAACCGTAAATACTAAACACAAAACCCTAAACCATAACCCTAAACCCTAAACCCTAAATCCAAAACCCTAAACCCTAAATTCTAAACCCTAAAACCTAAACCCTAAAACCTAAACACCTAAACCCTAAACCTTAAACCCTAAAGTCTAAACCCGAAACCCTAAATCCTAAACCCTAGACCCTAAAAACCCTAAACCTTGAACCCTAAACCCTAACCTCAAACCCTCACCCCAGACCTAGAACCCTGAACTCAAAACCCTAAGCCCTAAACCCTATAAACCTAAACCCTAAGGCCTAAACCCTAATCCCTAAACCTTAAATCCTAAACCCAAAACCCAAAAAACAAAGCCGTAAACCCTAAATACTAAACGCTAAACTTTAAACACTAAACCCTAAACCCTAAACCCTAAACCCAAAAACCAAACCTTAAACCCTAAACCCAAAACGCTAAACCCTAATCCCTAAACCCTAGACCATAAAAACCCATAACCCTAAACCCTAACCCCGAGCCCAGCACCAAACCCTCAACCCTAAACCCTAAACCCTATAACCCTAAACCCTAAACACTAAACCCTAAACCATAAACCCTAACCCCAAACCCTAAACCCTAAATCCTAAACACTAAACCCTAAACCATAAACCCTAACCCCAAACCCTAAACCCTAAATCCTAAACCTTAAACCCTAGACCCTAAAAGCTCTAATCCCTAAACCCTAAACCCTAACACAAATCCTAAACTGTAAACCCAAAACCCTAAACACTAAACCCAATAACCCTAAACACTAAACCCTAAACCCCAAGCCCTAAATCCTAAACACTAAATCCTAAACCCTAAACCCTAAACCCTAAACCCAAAATACTAAACCCAAAACCCTAAACCCTAAACTCGAAATCCTAAATCAAAAACCCTAAACCCTAAACCCTAAAACCTAAACCCTAAAACCTAAACACCTAAACCATAAACCCTAAACCCTAAATCCTAAATGCTAGACCCTAAAAATCCTAAACCCTAACCCCAAACCCTAAACCCTAAACCCAAAACCCTAAGCCCTAAACCTTATAAACCTAAGCCCTAAGCCCTAAACCTTAAACCATAAACCCTAAACCCTAAACCTTAAATCCTAAACCCAAAACCCAAAGCTCTAAACCCTAAATACTAAACACTAAATGTTAAACCCTAAACCCTAGACCTTAAACCCTAAACCCTAAACCCAAACCCTAAACCATAAACCCTAAACGCTAAACCCTAATCCCTAAACCCTAGACAATAAAAACCTTAAACCCAAAACCCTAACCCCAAGCCCTAACACTAACCCTAAACCCGAAACTCTAAACCCTATAACCCTAAACCCTAAATCCTAAACCCTAAACACTAAACCCTAAACCCGTAGCCCTAAACCCAAAACCCAAAACCTTAAAGCCTAAACCCACAACCCACAACCCTAAACCGAAAACCCTAAATATTAAACATTAAACCCTAAACCCAAAACCCTAAACACGAAGCGCTAAACCCAAAACTATAAACCTTAAAGCCTAAACCCACAACCCACAACCCTAAACCCTAAACCCTAAATACAAAACACTAAACCCTAAACCCCAAACCCTAAACACACAAAACCCCTAAAAAACCTTAACACTAAACCCTAACACCATACAACCCTAACATCCACCCTAAACCCTACACCTAAACCCTAAATCCAACCCACCCAAACCCTACACAGTGAACCTCCCCTACCCCTCCCTACAGGATTACCCCCTCAACCCTAACTCTAACCCTAAGCCTAAACCTGAAGCTAAAAACCATTTAGACACCTTAAACCCTAAAATCTAACACCTAAACCCTAAATCCCGAAACAAAAATGCTAAACCATTTACAATAAACCCTAAACCTTAAACCGTAAACCTAAAATCGAAACACGAAAGCCTAACTCTAACCCCCTAAAACCCTAAACTAAAAACCTCCACCGCTTGTCACCGCCCTACTCAATCCCATAAAAACCCTAAACGCTCCTCCCAACCCTCCCCCCCCTTAGCCACGCCTCCCTCGGAACACTCACCCAGGAGAGAAAGCAAAGGGCAATATGGAAGGGTCCTAAGGGCGAACGCCCCTATCCTAAACCTACCCCCTGCCCCTCACCCCGATCAAACTTGCCTAAACCCTAAACCTAAACTCCGCCCTAAATCATGTTCCCAAAGCCGAAAACGTTCTAAACCCTATAAATCGCCCAGCACCTGCGAGAAGATGAAAACCAACGTGGCTAAATCGCCCAGCCCTAAACCCTAAACCCCTAAACCTAAAACAAACCCTAACAGACTCTGGAGTGAGGGGGAACGGCGCAAGTAAGGGGGGACGGATGAGGGGTGGGCCGGGAACTGGGGTCCACCCCCACGTCCGTCTAAAGCGCCCTCAATCTCTTCGTCCACTAACGGAGGGTAGCCTTAATCTCACCCCCCTCCCGCCACGAACCGCGAAGATGTGCGAGTGACCTTAACGCAAAACGCATACAACAAAACCCCAAAATCCCCGCCCCCCTCGCGCCCACGACGCAGGAAAAGGTGTGCTCCTAAAGTGTGTGCGCGCGCCTGGTGTGTTTGCCACCTAAAAACGGGAGGATTAGACGAATAGAGGAGGAGGGGGAGGGGTATGCACGAGAGGAGTTGTATGGCAAGACTGATTAGTGTGGGCGGGAGGGGGCGGGTGGTGGGAACCCCCCGCCTCCTCCCGTAACACCCTAAAAAACCCTAAAACACTAAACCATAAACCCTAAACACTTAACCCTAAACACTAACCCTAAACCATAAACCCTAAACCCTAAACCCTAAAACACTAAACCGTAAACCCTAAAACCTAAATCCAAAACCCTAAACCCTAAACCCTAAATCGTAAAACCTAAACGCCTAAACATTAAAATCTAAACCCTAAACCCTAAACGCTAAATCCTAAACCCTAAACACTAAACCCTAAAGCCTAACTCTAAATCCTAAACCCTAAACCCTAAGCCCTAAACCCTAAAACCTAAACACTAAAACCTAAACACCTAAACCCAAAACCCAAGACCCTAAACCCTAAACCCTAAACCTTAAATGCTAAACACAAAACCCTAAACCCTAGACCCCAAAAACCTAAACTCTAAACCCTAAAACCGTAAACTCTAAAACCTAAACCCTAAACCCTAAACTCAAAATCCTAAATCCAAAACCCTAAACCCTAAAACCTAAACACCTAAACCCCAAACCCTAAACCTTAAACGCTAAACCCTATAACCCTATAACCCTAAACCCTAAAACCTAAACACCTAAACCCTAAACCCTAAACCTTAAACGCTAAACCCTATAACCCTAAACCCTAAACCCTAAACCCTAAAACCCCAAACCCAAAACCCAAAACCCTAAACCCTAACCCTAAACCCTAAACCCTAAACCCAAAAACCCTAAACCCAAAACACTAAACTCTAAATCAAAAACCCTAAACCCAAAACACTAAACCCTCAAACCTAAGTCCTAAAATCTAAACACCTAAACCATGAACCCTAAACCCTAAACCGTAAACACTAAGCCCAAACACTAAACCATAAACCCTAAAACCTAAACCCTAGACCCTAAACCCTAAATCCAAAACCCTAGACACTAAACCCTAAACCCTAAACCCTAAAGCCCAAAACCTATACAACAAAACCTAAACACCTAAACCCTAAAACCTAAACTCTAAACCCTAAACCCTAAACACTAAACTCTAATGCAAAACCCTAGACCCTAATCCGTAAACCTTAAACCCAAAACCCTAAACCCTAGAACCAAAAAAGCCTAAAACTAAACCGTAACCCCTAAAAGCTAAACACCCAAACCCTAGACCTTGAACCATGAACCCTAAACCTTAAACCCTAAACCATAAACCCTAAACACTATACCCCAAACCCTAACCCTAAATCATAAACCCTAAACCCTAAATCCTAAACGCTAAACCCTAACCCCAAACCCTAAATGCTAAACCCTAAACCCTAAACCCTAGACCCTAAAAACCCTCCCTATACCCTAAACCCTAACCCAAAACCCTTACCCAAACCCAAATCCCTAAACCTGAAAAACTAAACCCAAAACACCTAAACCCTAAACCCAAAACCTTAAACCCTAAACCCTAAAACCTATACCTTAAATACTAAACACAAAACCCTAAACCCTATACCCTAAACCCCAAATCCAAAACCATAAAAAATAAACCTTAAACCCTAAACCCTAAATCGAAAAACCTAAACCCAAAAAAAAACAAAACACCTAATCCCTAAACCCTAAACCCTAAACACTAAACCCTAAACCCTAACCCTAAATACCAAACCCTAAACCCTAAACCCTAAAACCTGAAACCCTATAACACTAAACCCTAAACCCTAAACCATTAACCCTAAATCCTAAACCTTAAATCCAAAACCCAAAACATTAAACCCTAAACCCTAAACCCTAAAGCCTAAAACCTAATCCTTAAAAGCTAAAAACCATATCCAAAACTCTAAACCCTAAAACCTACACCCAAAACCCTAAACCCTAAACCCTAAACACTAAACTCTAACCCCAAACCCTAAACCCTAATTCCTACGCCCTAAACTCAAAACCCTATACCTTTGACCCTAAAAACCCGAAAACCTAACCCCAAACCCTTAAAATCTTAACCTTAAAACTGAACACCTAAACCCTAAACCATAAACCCTAAACACTAAACCCGAAACCTTAACCCTAAACCATAAACCCAAACGCTAAACCCTAAAACCCTAAACCCTAAACCATAAATCCTAAGCCCTAAAACCCTAAACCCTAAACACTATCCCCAAACCCTAAATCCTAAACCCTAAACCCTAAACCCTAGACCTTAAAAACCCAAAACCTAAAACCCAAAACCCTAAAGCTTATCCCCAAACTCTAAACCCTAACCCCAAAACCCAAAACCCTATACCCTAAACGCTAAACCCCAAACCTTAAAACCATAAACCTTAAACCCTAAATCCTAAAGACTAAACCTTAAACCCTAAATCCTAAACCCTAAACCTTAAACCACAATCCTCTGTATTTGTCCTAAACCCTAAAAAACACACCTACAACCAAAACCCCTAACCCCTCAAACCCTCAAAACCCCAAACCCTAAAACCCTAAAAAAGTTAAAACCCTAATACTTAACGCCCTTAAACCCTAACGTAACCTAAACCGAAAAAGGGGGGTAAACCCCTAAACCCTAAACCCTAAACCCTAAACCCTAGACCCTAAAAACCCTAATCCCTAAACCCTAAACCCTAACCTAAAACTCTAACCCAAACCCTAAACCCTAAACCCAAAACCCTTAACCCTAAACCCTATAACCCTAAACCCTAAACCGTAAACACCAAATCCTAAACCCTAAACCCTAAACCCAAAATACTAAACACAAAACTCTAAACCCTAAACCCTAAACCCTAAATCCAAAACAGTAAACCCTAAACCTTAAACACTAAAACCTAAACCCTAAAGCCTAAACACCTAAACCCTAAAGCCTAAAGCCTAAAGCCTAAATCCTAAACCCTAGACCCTAAACCCTAACCCCAAACCCTAACCCCAGACTCTAAACCTTAAACCCGAAACCCTAAACCCTAAACCCTAACCCCAAACCCTAAACCCTAAACCCTAAATCCTAAACCCTAGACCCTAAAAACCCTAATCCCTAAACCCTAAACCCTAACCCAAAACCCTAACCCAAACCCTAAACCCTAAACCCTAAACCCAAAACCCTAAACCCTAAACCCTAAACCGTAAACACTAAATCCTAAACCCTAAACCGAAAACCCTAAACCCTAAACCCAAAATACTAAACTCTAAGCTCTAAACTCTAAACCCTAAACTCTAAACCCTAAACCCTAACCCCAAACCCTAAACCCTAAACCCTAAACCCTAGACCCTAAAAACCCAATCCCTAAACCCTAAACCCTAAACCCAAAAACTCTAAAACCTAACCTACCAAACCCTAACCAAAAACACTAAACCCTAACCCTAAACCCTAAAACTAACCTAAAACTAATCCTAACCCGAAACCAAACCCGAAACCTAAACCCAAAACCCAAAACCCAAAATACTAAACACAAAACTCTAAACCCTAAACCCTAAACCCTAAATCCAAAACAGTAAACCCTAAACCCTAAACACTAAAACCTAAACCCTAAAGCCTAAACACCTAAAGCCTAAAGCCTAAAGCCTAAAGCCTAAATCCTAAACCCTAGACCCTAAAAACCCTAAACCCTAAACCCTAAACCCTAACTCCAAACCCTAACCCAGACTCTAAACCTTAAACCCGAAACCCTAAACGCTAAACCCCATAACCCTGAACCTTAAACCCTAAACCCTAACGCCTAAACCCTAAACCCTAAACCTTAAATCCTAAACCCAAAACCCAAAACCCAAAGCCCTAAACCATAAATACTAAACACTAAACCCTAAACCCTAAACCTAAACCCTAAACCCTAAATGCTAAACCCTAATCACTAAACCCTAGACCATAAAAATTGTAAACCGTAAACACTAAACCCTAACCCCAAGCCTTAACACCAAACCCTAAACCCTAAACCCTAAACTCGAAACCTCAAACCCTATAACCCTAAACCCTAAACCCTAAGCCCTAAACCCAAACCCAAAAACCCTAAATACTAAACACTAAACCCTGAACCCTAAACCATAACCCTAAACCCTAAACCCTAAAACCCTAAACCCTAAACCCTAAACCCTAAATCCAAAACCCTAAATCCTAAACCCTAAACCCTAAACCCTAAACCCTAAAACCTAAACCTTAAAATCTAAACATCTAAACCCTAAACCCTAAACATTAAACCTTACAACCTTAAATGCTAATACCTAAACCCTAAAACCCCAAACCTTAAACCCTAAACCCAAAAACCCTAAGCCCTAAACCCTAAACTCTAAATCAAAAACCCTAAACTGATATGAACCCACAAGCTCCGATTGCACATGATGATCTGCACGTGCCAAGTGGACCCATCACAAGAGCTAGAGCCAAGAAGGGGTCAC
>NW_026651985.1:0-30530 GCF_029873635.1 Malania oleifera | reverse complement strand
GGGAATCTTTCCCACACCAAAGATGAATTCAACTTCTTCCCCGAACAAGTCAGCATGTTTCGTTCTAACCATAAACCACATGAAATTGCATGCTTTCACTTATCCCTGCAAAATCAGTTACTTGTATTTCCCTTACTATCACTTTGCATTCATGATTTTTTTTCCTTTAATTCTACAATATTAGTTTATTTATTTATATTTTTTGCATGACCTTCAAGGGATGCCACAACTTTTCTATAATTTATGAACATTCTTAAACTTACACTAGGGTTGATGTGTTCTCTTGGAAGATGGTTGGAAAGAAATGCTAGAACTATTAAAGGAGTCAACGTTTCTAAGACCCTTTTAACATCTTCCTTTTTCCTTAAGCCTCTTTGATGGTTGTTTGCCTCAGGTATACGAGTATTTTTAAACGTATTTTAAATTAAAAAAATATTAATATTCTGTAATTAATAGTTTCATTAATAATTTTTTAATTATTTATAATTAAAATTTAAATATTTTATATTAAGAATAGTAAAAAATTATTATTTTTAATTAATAATAATCTTATTATTAAGGTATATTTATAACATATTACTATGATATTAAATTATTATAAAACTAATATTATTAATTTATGTAGTTATAACAACTTGTTGCCGCAAGTTGGTATGGGTGGAAGAGGAAATGTTATTCCCTCAGAAATAATGAGGAAGAAATGGATGAACGTAACCGATCACAGAGAAGTCACGCCACCAGGCAGTGCAGACACTATTCTTACTCATTCATTCACTCTCGATTTTTTTTCCTTTAACAAACCTTTATGACAATTTATTCGTGAAATTATAAAGCTTAGAACTTGCGTGTCCACACCTCGTAATGTATTTGTATGTGGGCGTTTATATATATATATATATATATATATATCTATAATTAGTAATATAACAAATTTTATTGGTCCCCAATTTTCGTTCTTTATTAAAATAAAAGTGTAGTCGTAATCTGTTTATCGAGTAATAAAAAAAAAATTC
This sequence comes from Malania oleifera, assembly GCF_029873635.1. Classification (NCBI taxonomy): domain Eukaryota; kingdom Viridiplantae; phylum Streptophyta; class Magnoliopsida; order Santalales; family Ximeniaceae; genus Malania; species Malania oleifera. The sequence goes on along the minus strand of NW_026651985.1, from coordinate 29,517 downwards.
GCATTTAAAAAAAATTATCAGAACCTGGTTCAATGCATGAGATTTTGATTGTTTAATTTATGGAGCATTATGTAATAAAAATATAATTTCATATTCGCCCTTATGATTGTGTCAAATTTATCTTTATAACTACACAAATTATCTCAAAATAGCTTTGTAATTATCTATAACTATCCTAAAATGTCGTTATAATTTTTAAAAAAAGCCTTTATAATTAATATAAATTTCAAATTTAAAGTATTTTTTAACTATTAATTATTTTCTTTATAATTGTGATTTTTAATGAATAACACAAAACTAGCTTCCCTGAAAACTCGAAACCCTAACACCATAGAGAAGTCAAAAATGGAATCTTTTCCCACACCAAAGATGAATTCAACTTCTTCCCCGAACAAGTCAGCATGTTTCGTTCTAACCATAAACCCCATAAAACTGCATGCTTTCACTTATCCCTGCAGAATCAGTTACTTGTATTTCCCTTACTGTCACTTTGCATTCATGATTTTTTTCCTTTAATTCTATCCACATTAGTTTATTTATTTATATTTTTTGCATGACCATGAAGGGATGCCACAACGTTTCTATAATTTATGAACATTATTAAACTTACACTATGGTTGATGTGTTCACTTATAAGATGGTTGGAAAGACATGCTAGAATTATTATAGGAGTCAACGTTTCTAAGACCCTTTTAACAACTTCCTTTTGCCTTAAGCCCTTTTGATGGTTGTTTGCCTCATCTATACAAGTATTTTTGAACATATTTTAAATTAAAAAAATATTAATATTTTGAAATTAATAGTTTCATTGATAATTTTTCAATTATTTATAATTAAAATTTAAATATTTTATATTAAGTATAGTAAAAAATTATTATTTTTAATTAATAATAATCTTATTATTAAGGTATATTTATAACATATTACTATCATATTAAATTGTTGTAAAACTAATATTATTAATTTGTGTAGTTATAACAACTTCTCGCCGCAAGTTGGTATGGGTGCGAAGAGGAAATGTTATTGCCTCGGAAATAATGAGGAAGAAGTGGATGAACGCATCCAAATGCAGACAAGTCTCGCCACCAGGGAGTGCCGACACTACTCTTACTCATTCATTCACTCTCCATTTTTTTTCCTTAAACATACCTTTATGACAATTTTATTCATAAAATTATAAAGATTAGTACTTGCACGTCCACACCTCGTTATTTATCTGTATGTAGGCGTTTATATATATATATAATTAGTAATATAACAAATTTTTTTGGTCACCAATTTTCTTTCTTTATTAAAATAAAAGTGTACTCGTAATTTGTTTATTGAGTAATAAAAAAAATTCACATTTAAAAAAAATTATCAGAACCTGGTTCAATGCAAGAGATTTTGATTACTTAATTTTTGGGGCATTATGTAATAAAAATATAATTTCATATTCGCCCTTATGATTCTGTCAAATTTATCTTTATAACTACACAAATTATCTCAAAATAGCTTTGTAATTATCTATAACTATCCTAAAATGTTGTTATAATTTTTAAAAAAAGCTTTTATAATTAATATAAATTTCAAATTTAACGTATTTTTTAGCTATTAATTATTTTCCTTATAATTGTGATTTTTAATGAATAACACAAAACTAGCTTCCCTGAAAACTCGAAACCCTAACACCATAGAGAAGTCAAAAATGGAATCATTTCCCACACCAAAGATGAATTCAACTTCTTTCCCGAACAAGTCAGCATGTTTCGTTCTAACCATAAACCCCATAAAACTGCATGCTTTCACTTATCCCTGCAAAATCAGTTACTTGTATTTCCCTTACTGTCACTTTGCATTCATGATTTTTTTACTTTAATTCTATCCGTATTAGTTTATTTATTTATATTTTTTGCTTGACCATCAAGGGATGCCATAACGTTTCTATCATTTATGAACATTCTTAAACTTACACTAGGGTTGATGTGTTCTCTTGGAAGATGGTTCGAAAGAAATGCTAGAATTATTAAAGGAGTCAACGTTTCTAAGACCCTTTTAACATCTTCCTTTTGCCTTAAGCCCCTTTGATGGTTGTTTGCCTCATCTATACGAGTATTTTTAAAAATATTTTAAATTAAAAAAATATTAATATTTTGTAATTAATAGTTTCATTAATAATTTTTTAATTATTTATAATTAAAATTTAACTATTTTATATTTAGAATAGTAAAAATTATTAATTTTAATTAATAATAATCTTATAATTAAGGTATATTTATAACATATTACTATCATATAAATTATTATCAAACTAATATTATTAATTTGTGTAGTTATAACAACTTGTCGCCTCAAGTTGGTATGGGTGGAAGAGGAAATGTTATTGCCTCGGAAATAATGAGGAAGAAGTGCATGAACGCATCTGAACGCAGACATGTCTCGCCACCAGGCAGTGCAGACACTATTCTGACTCATTCATTCACTCTCCATTTTTTTTCCTTAAACATACCTTTATGACAATTTTATTCATAAAATTATAAAGATTAGTACTTGCACGTCCACACCTCTTTATTTATCTGTATGTAGGTGTTTATATATATATATATATATATATATATATATATATAATTAGTAATATAACAAATTTTTTTGGTCACCAATTTTCTTTCTTTATTAAAATGAAAGTGTAGTTGTAATCTGTTTATTGAGTAATAAAAAAAAATTGCATTTAAAAAAAATTTTCAAAACCTGGTTCAATGCATGAGATTTTGATTATTTAATTTATGGAGCATTATCTAATAAAAATATAATTTCATATTCGCCCTTATGATTATGTCAAATTTATCTTTATAACTACACAAATTATCTCAAAATAGCTTTGTAATTATCTACAACTATCCTAAAATGTCGTTATAATTTTTTAAAAAAGCCTTTATAATTAATATGAATTTGAAATTTAAAATATTTTTTTTACTATTAATTATTTTCTTTATAATTGTGATTTTTAATGAATAACACAAAACTAGCTTCCCTGAAAACTCGAAACCCTAACACCATAAAGAAGTCAAAAATGGAATCTTTTCCCACACCAAAGATGAATTCAACTTCTTCCCCAAACAAGTCAGCATGTTTCGTTCTAACCATAAAACCCATAAAACTGCATGGTTTCACTTATCCCTGCAAAATCAGTTACTTGTATTTCCCTTACTGTCACTTCGCATTCATGATTTTTTTTCCTTTAATTCTAACAATATTAGTTTATTTATTTATATTTTTTGCATTACCATCAAGGGATGCCACAACGTTTCTATAATTTATGAACATTCTTAAACTTACACTACGGTTGATGTGTTCTCTTGGAAGATGGTTGGAAAGAAATGCTAGAATTAGTAAAGGAGTCAACGTTTCTAGGACCCTTTTAACATCTTCCTTTTGCCTTAAGCCCCTTTGATGGTTGTTTGCCTCATCTATACGAGTATTTTTAAACATATTTTAAATTAAAAAAATATTAATATTTTGTAATTAATAGTTTCATTAATAATTTTTTAATTATTTATAATTAAAATTTAAATATTTTATATTAGGAATAGTAAAAAATTACTATTTTTAATTAATAATAATCTTATTATTAAGGTATATTTATAACATATTACTATCATATTAAATTATTATAAAACTAGTATTATTAATTTGTGTAGTTATAAACAACTTTTCGTTGCAAGTTGGTATGGGTGGGAAGAGGAAATGTTATTGCCTCTGAAATAATGAGGAACAAGTGGATGAACGCATCCGAATGCAAAAAAGTCTCGCCACCAGGGAGTGCAGACACTATTCTTACTTATTCATTCACTCTCCATTTTTTTTCCTTAAACATACCCTTATGGCAATTTTATTCATAAAATTATAAAGATTAGTACTTGCATGTCCACACCTCGTTATTTATCTGTATGTGGGCGTTTATATATATATATATATATATATATATATATATATATAAATAGTGATATAACAAATTTTTTTTGTCACCAATTTCCTTTCTTTATTAAAATAAAAGTGTAGTCGTAATCTGTTTATTGAGTAATAAAAAAAATTCGCATTTTAAAAAAATTATCAGAACCTGGTTCAATGCATGAGATTTTGATTATTTAATTTATGGAGCATTATGTAATACAAATATAATTTCATGTTCGCCCTTATGATTGTGTCAAATTTATCTTTATAACTACACAAATTATCTCAAAATAGCTTTGTAATTATCAATAACTATCCTAAAATATCGTTATAATTTAAAAAAAAGCCTTTATAATTAATATAAATTTCAAATTTAACGTATTCTTTAACTATTAATTATTTTCTTTATAATTGTGATTTTTAATGAATAACACAAAACTAGCTTCCCTGAAAACTCGAAACCCTAACACCATAGAGAAGTCAGAAATGGAATCTTTACCCACACCAAAGATGAATTCAACTTCTTCCCCGAACAAGTCAGCATGTTTCGTTCTAACCATAAACCCCATAAAACTGCATGTTTTCACATATCCCGGCAGAATCAGTTACTTGTATTTCCCTTACTTTCACTTTGCATTCATGATTTTTTTAGTTTAATTCTATCCCTATTAGTTTTTTTGTTTATATTTTTTGCATGACCATCAAGGGATGCCACAACGTTTCTATAATTTATGAACATTCTTAAACTTACACTAGGGTTGATGTGTTCTCTTGGAAGATGGTTGGAAAGAAATGCTAGAATTATTAAAGGAGTCAACGTTTCTATGACCCTTTTAACATCTTCCTTTTGCCTTAAGCCCCTTTGATGGTTGTTTGCCTCATCTATACGAGTATTTTTAAACTTATTTTAAATTAAAAAAATATTAATATTTTGTAATTAATAGTTTCGTTAATAATTTTTTAATTATTTATAATAAAAATTTAAATATTTTATATTAAGAATAGTAAAAAATTACTATTTTTAATTAATAATAATCTTATTATTAAGGTATATTTATAACATATTACTACCATATTAAATTGTTGTAAAACTAATATTATTAATTTGTGTAGTTATAACAACTTCTCGCCGCAAGTTGGTATGGGTGGGAAGAGGAAATGTTATTGCCTCGGAAATAATGAGGAAGAAGTGGATGAACGCATCCGAATGTAGACAAGTCTTGCCACCAGGGAGTGCCGACACTACTCTTACTCATTCATTCACTCTCCATTTTTTTTCCTTAAACATACCTTTATGACAATTTTATTCATAAAATTATAAAGATTAGTACTTGCATGTCCACACCTCGTAATGTATTTGTATGTGGGCGTTTGTATATATATATATATATATATATATATATATAATTATCGATATAGAAAATTTTTTTGGTCACCAATTTTCTTTCTTTATTAAAATGAAAGTGTAGTCGTAATCTGTTTATTGAGTAATAAAAAAAATTTGCATTTAAAAAAAATTATCAGAACCTGGCTCAATGCATGAGATTTTGATTATTTACTTTATGGAGCATTATGTAATAAAAATATAATTTCATATTTGCCCTTATGATTGTGTCCAATTTGTCTTTATAACTACACAAATTATGTCAAAATAGCTTTGTAATTATCTATAACTATCCTAAAATATCGTTTTAATTTTATAAAAAAGCGTTTCTAATTAATGTAAATTTCAAATTTAACGTATTCTTTAACTATTGATTATTTTCTTTATAATTGTGATTTTTAATGAATAACACAAAACTAGCTTCCCTGAAAACTCGAAACCCTAACACCATAGAGAAGTCAAAAATGGAATCTTTTCCCACACCAAAGATGAATTCAACTTGTGCCGCGAACAAGTCAGCATGTTTCGTTCTAACCATAAACCCCATAAAACTACATGCTTTCACTTATCCCTGCAAAATCAGTTACTTGTATTTCCCTTAGTGTGACTTTGCATTCATGATTTTTTTCCTTTAATTCTATCAATATTAGTTTATTTATTTATATTTTTTGCATGACCATCAAGGGATGCCACAACGTTTCTATAATTTATGAACATTCTTAAACTTACACTAGGGTTGATGTGTTCTCTTGGAAGATGGTAAGAAAGAAATGCTAGAATTATTAAAGGAGTCAACGTTTCTAAGACCCTTTTAACATCTTCCTTTTGCCTTAAGCCCCTTTCATGGTTGTTTGCCTCATGTATACGAGTATTTTTGAACTTATTTTAAATTAAAAAAATATTAATATTTTGTAATTAATAGTTTCGTTTATAATTTTTTAATTATTTATAATTAAAATATAAATATTTTATATTAAGAATAGTAAAAAATTATTAATTTTAATTAATAATAATCTTATTATTAAGGTATATTTATAACATATTACTATCATATTAAATTATTATAAAACTGATATTATTAATTTGTGTAGTTATAACAACTTCTCGCCGCAAGTTGGTATGGGTGGGAAGAGGAAATGTTATTGCCTCGGAAATAATGAGGAAGAAGTGGATGAACGCATCCGAACGCAAACAAATCTCGCCACCAGGGAGTGCAGACACTATTTTTACTCATTCATTCACTCTCCATTTTTTTTCCTTAAACATACCTTTATGACAATTTTATTCATAGAATTATAAAGATTAGTACTTGCATGTCCACACCTCGTTATTTATCTGTATGTGGGCGTTTATATATATATATATATATATTTATATATATATAATTAGTAATATAACAAATTTTTTTGGTCACCAATTTTCTTTCTTTATTAAAATAAAAGTGTACTCGTAATTTGTTTATTGAGTAATAAAAAAAATTCGCATTTAAAAAAAATTATCAGAACCTGGTTCAATGCAGGAGATTTTGATTACTTAATTTATGGGGCATTATGTAATAAAAATATAATTTCATATTCGCCCTTATGATTGTGTCAAATTTATCTTTATAACTACACAAATTATCTCAAAATAGCTTTGTAATTATCTATAACTATCCTAAAATATTGTTATAATTTTTTAAAAAAGCCTTTATAATTAATATAAATTTCAAATTTAACGTATTTTTTATTTATTAATTATTTTCTTCATAATTGTGATTTTTAATGAATAACACAAAACTAGCTTCCCTGAAAACTCGAAACCCTACACCATAAAGAAGTCAAAAATGGAATCTTTTCCCACACCAAAGATGAATTCAACTTCTTCCCCGAACAAGTCAGCATGTTTCGTTCTAACCATAAACCCCATAAAACTGCATGCTTTCACTTATCCCTGCAGAATCAGTTACTTGTATTTCCTTTACTTTCACTTTGCATTCATGATTTTTTTCCTTTAATTCTATCCACATTAGTTTATTTATTTATAATTTTTGCACGACCATGAAGGGATGCCACAACGTTTCTATAATTTATGAACATTCTTAAACTTACACTAGGGTTGATGTGTTCTCTTGGAAGATGGTTGGAAAGAAATGCTAGAATTAGTAAAGGAGTCGACTTTTCTAAGACCCTTTTAACATCTTCCTTTTGCCTTAAGACCCTTTGATGGTTGTTTAACTCATCTATACGAGTATTTTTGAACATATTTTAAATTAAAAAAATATTAATATTTTGTAATAAATAGTTTCATTAATAATTTTTTAATTATTTATAATTAAAATTTAAATATTTTATATTAAGAATAGTAAAAAATTACTACTTTTAATTAATAATAATCTTATTATTAAGGTATATTTATAACATATTACTATCATATTAAATTATTATAAAACTAGTATTATTAATTTGTGTAGTTATAACACCTTTTCACCGCAAGTTGGTATGGGTGGGAAGAGGAAATGTTATTGCCTCTGAAATAATGAGGAACAAGTGGATGAACGCATCCGAACGCAGAAAAGTCTCGCCACCAGGGAGTGCAGACACTATTCTTACTCATTCATTCACTCTCCATTTTTTTTCCTTAAACATACCCTTATAACAATTTTATTCATAAAATTATAAAGATTAGTACTTGCATGTCCACACCTCCTAATGTGTGTGTATGTGGGGGTTTATATGTGTGTGTGTGTGTCTATATATATATATATATATATATATATATATATAATTAGTAATATATCTAATTTTATTGGTCACCAATTTTCTTTCTTTATTAAAATAAAAGTGTAGGTGTAATCTGTTTATTGAGTAATAAAAAAAATTCCCATTTAAAAAAAATTATCAGAACCTGGTTCAATGCATGAGATTTTGATTATTTAATTTATGGAGCATTATGTAATAAAAATATAATTTCATATTCGCCCTTATGATTGTGTCAAATTTATCTTTATAACTACACAAATTATCTCAAAATAGCTTTGTAATTATCTATAACTATCCTAAAATGTTGTTATTATTTAAAAAAAAGCCTTTATGATTAATATAAATTTCAAATTTAACGTATTCTTTAACTATTAATTATTTTCTTTATAATTGTGATTTTTAATGAATAACACAAAACTAGCTTCCCTGAAAACTCGAAACCCTAACACCATAGAGAAGTCAAAAATGGAATCTTTTCCCACACCAAAGATGAATTCAACTTCTTCCCCGAACAAGTCAGCATGTTTCGTTCTAACCATAAACCCCATAAAACTGCATGCTTTCACTTATCCCTGCAGAATCAGTTACTTGTATTTCCCTTACTGTCACTTTGCATTCATGATTTTTTTCCTTTAATTCTATCCATATTAGTTTATTTATTTATATTTTTTGCATGACCATCAAGGGATGCCACAACGTTTCTATAATTTATGAACATTCTTAAACTTACACTAGGGTTGATGTGTTCTCTTGGAAGATGGTTGGAAAGAAATGCTAGAATCATTAAAGGAGTCAACGTTTCTAAGACCCTTTTAACATCTTCCTTTTGCCTTAAGCCCCTTTGATGGTTGTTTGCCTCATCTATACGAGTATTTTTAAACATATTTTAAATTAAAAAAATATTAATATTTTGTAATTAATAGTTTCATTAATAATTTTTTAATTATTTATAATTAAAATTTAAATATTTTATATTAAGAATAGTAAAAAATTACTATTTTTAATTAATAATAATCTTATTATTAAGGTATATTTATAACATATTACTATCATATTAAATTATTATAAAACTAGTATTATTAATTTGTGTAGTTATAACAACTTTTCGCCGCAAGTTGGTATGGGTGGGAAGAGGAAATGTTATTGCCTCTGAAATAATGAGGAACAAGTGGATGAACGCATCCGAACGCAGAAAAGTCTCGCCACCATGGAGTGCAGACACTATTCTTACTCATTCATTCACTCTCCATTTTTTTTCCTTAAACATACCTTTATGACAATTTTATTCATAAAATTATAAAGATTAGTACTTGCATGTCCACACCTCCTAATGTGTGTGTATGTGGGCATTTATATATATATATATATATATATATATATAATTAGTAATATAACAAATTTTTTTGGTCACCAATTTTCTTTCTTTATTAAAATAAAAGTGTAGTCGTAATCTGTTTATTGAGTAATAAAAAAAATTCGCATTTAAAAAAAATTATCAGAACCTGGTTCAATGCATGAGATTTTGATTATTTAATTTATGGAGCATTATGTAATACAAATATAATTTCATATTCGCCGTTATGATTGTGTCAAATTTATCTTTATAACCATAAAAATTATCTCAAAATAGCTTTATAATTATCTATAACTATCCTAAAATGTCATTATAATTTAAAAAAAAAAGCCATTATAATTAATATAAATTTCAAATTTAACGTATTTTTTAACTATTAATTATTTTCTTCATAATTGTGATTTTTAATGAATAACACAAAACTAGCTTCCCTAAAAACTCGAAACCCTAACACCATAGAGAAGTCAAAAATGGAATCTTTTCCCACACCAAAGATGAATTCAACTTCTTCCCCGAACAAGTCAGCATGTTTCGTTCTAACCATAAACTCCATAAAACTGCATGTTTTCACATATTCCAGCAGAATCAGTTACTTGTATTTCCCTTACTGTCACTTTGCATTCATGATTTTTTTCCTTTAATTCTAACAATATTAGTTTATTTATTTATACTTTTTGCATTACCATCAAGGGATGCCACAACATTTCTATAATTTATGAACATTCTTAAACTTACACTAGGGTTGATGTGTTCTCTTGGAAGATGGTTGGAAAGAAATGCTAGAATTAGTAAAGGAGTCAACGTTTCTAAGACCCTTTTAACATCTTCCTTTTGCCTTAAGCCCCTTTGATGGTTGTTTGCCTCATCTATATGAGTATTTTTAAACATATTTTAAATTAAGAAATAATAATATTTTGTAATTAATATTTTCATTAATAATTTTTTAATTATTTATAATTAAAATTTAAATATTTTATATTAAAAATAGTGAAAAATTACTATTTTTAATTAATAATAATCTTATTATTAAGGTATATTTATAACATATTACCATCATATTAAATTATTATAAAACTAATATTATTAATTTGTGTAATTATAACAACTTGCCGCCGCAAGTTGGTATGGGTGGAAGAGGAAATGTTATTGCCTCTGAAATAATGAGGAAGAAGTGGATGAACGCAACCGAACGTAGTCAAGTCACGCCACGAGGGAGTGCAGACACTATTCTTACTCATTCATTCACTCTCCATTTTTCTTCCTTAAACATACCTTTATGACAATTTTATTCGTAAAATTATAAAGATTAGTACTTGCATGTCCACACCTCGTAATGTATTTGTATGTGGGGGTTTATATGTGTGTGTGTGTATATATATATATATATATATATTTATATATAATTAGTAATATAACTAATTTTATTGGTCACCAATTTTCTTTCTCTATTAAAATAAAAGTGTAGTCGTAATCTGTTTATTGAGTAATAAAAAAAATTCCCAGTTAAAAAAAATTATCAAAACCTGGTTCAATGCATGAGATTTTGATTATTTAATTTATGGAGCATTATGTAATAAAAATATAATTTCATATTCGCCCTTATGATTGTGTCAAATTTATCTTTATAACTACACAAATTATCTCAAAATAGCTTTGTAATTATCTATAACTATCCTAAAATATCGTTATTATTTAAAAAAAAAAGCCTTTATGATTAATATAAATTTCAAATTTAACGTATTCTTTAACTATTAATTATTTTCTTTATAATTGTGATTTTTAATGAATAACACAAAACTAGCTTCCCTGAAAACTCGAAACCCTAACAACATAGAGAAGTCAAAAATGGAATCTTTTCCCACACCAAAGATGAATTCAACTTCTTCCCCGAACAAGTCAGCATGTTTCGTTCTAACCATAAACCCCATAAAATTGCATGCTTTCACTTATCCCTGCAGAATCAGTTACTTGTATTTCCCTTACTGTCACTTTGCATTCATGATTTTTTTCCTTTAATTCTAACAATATTAGTTTATTTATTTATACTTTTTGCATTACCATCAAGGGATGCCACAACGTTTCTATAATTTATGAACATTCTTAAACTTACACTAGGGTTGATGTGTTCTCTTGGAAGATGGTTGGAAAGAAATGCTAGAATTATTAAAGGAGTCAACGTTTCTAAGACCCTTTTAACATCTTCCTTTTGCCTTAAGCCCCTTTGATGGTTGTTTGCCTCATCCATACGAGTATTTCTAAACATATTTTAAATTAAAAAATATTAATAGTTCCATTGATAATTTTTTAATTTTTTATAATTAAAATTTAAATATTTTATAATAAGAATAGTAAAAAATTATTAATTTTAATTAATAATAATCTTATTATTAAGGTATATTTATAACATATTACTATCATATTAAATTATTATAAAACTAATATTATTAATTTGTGTAGTTATAACAACTTGTCGCCGCAAGTTGGTATGGGTGGAAGAGGAAATGTTATTGCCTCTGAAATAATGAGGAAGAAGTGGATGAACGCATCCGAACGCAGACAAGTCTCGCCACCAGGCAGTGCAGACACTATTCTTACTCATTCATTCACTCTCCATTTTTTTTCCTTAAACATACCTATATGACAATTTTATTCATAAAATTATAAAGATTAGTACTTGCATGTCCACACCTCATAATGTATTTGTATGTGGGCGTTTATATATATATATATATATAATTAGTAATATAACAAATTTTTTTGGTCACCAATTTTCTTTCTTTATTAAAATAAAAGTGTAGTCGTAATCTGTTTATTGAGTAATAAAAAAAATTCGCATTTAAAAAAAATTATCAGAACCTGGTTCAATGCATGAGATTTTGATTATTTAATTTATGGAGCATTATGTAATACAAATATAATTTCATATTCGCCCTTATGATTGTGTCAAATTTATCTTTATAACTACAAAAATTATCTCAAAATAGCTTTGTAATTATCTATAACTATCCTAAAATGTCATTATAATTTAAAAAAAAAAGCCATTATAATTAATATAAATTTCAAATTTAACGTATTTTTTAACTATTAATTATTTTCTTCATAATTGTGATTTTTAATGAATAGCACAAAACTAGCTTCCCTGAAAACTCGAAACCCTAACACCATAGAGAAGTCAAAAATGGAATCTTTTCCCACACCAAAGATGAATTCAACTTCTTCCCTGAACAAGTCAGCATGTTTCGTTCTAACCATAAACCCCATAAAACTGCATGTTTTCACATATCCCGGCAGAATCAGTAACTTGTATTTCCCTTACTTTCACTTTGCATTCATGATTTTTTTAGTTTAATTCTATCCCTATTAGTTTTTTTGTTTATATTTTTTGCATGACCATTGTCGCGACATCCCGGGAGAGCGTGTGCCCCGGGCGGCGAAATAAAAATCAATTTTAATGTTATCAAGAAAAATGGGAATATCGGAGTCGCCACTAACCTTTTAGTGTGGTTAAAACACATGATTACTACCCCATTAGGGATAAAACAGGTCTACATTACCAGAGTTAGGATCGAGAGTTCGGTTACGCGAGGGGAAGGTACCAGCACCCCCTACGCGCCCATTCTTACGAACGGTACCTAATTAAGTTGAAATTATCTCTAAGTTAATCTAATAAGTCTTTAAATTACTCCTTTTTATGAATTTATAAATACACATGAAAAATAAATAAATAAATAAATATAATATATACATATATATTCCCTCAGAGATTAAAGGTACGTGAAACCTGAAGGCTAATACCCTAGCATTAAAATCATAGGGATAAAAATCAAAAAATAATTTACAAAAATACACTCCCTAGATTTTGAAAATCGTATAGAATTTTTAGTAGGAAAGTACTAATATGGGAGGTTTTAACATATATTAATAAGATAATAAGTGATGATATTACACTATCCTTAATAATATTAATAATAAAAAAATATTACGAGTACTAAAATAAGTAATATAATCCCACATAACATGTGCATTAAGATCATAAATACATATTATTACTTAAGATATTATATTACTGAATTATTACCCAAAAATACTCAAATTACTAAATATAATTACCTAGAGTCCTAAGTTGCTAAATATATTGCATTATTACTAAATATGTAATTGCCTAAAACCCTACTTTACTAAATAGGTATCATTACTCAAAGTATTACTTTTTTAACTAAATATGTAAAAACCCTAAGTTACTATATGTAGATATTATTTATTAAAATAATTATTATAGTATTAAAATTTCACAACAATATTATAAATATAAAAATAAAAACAAAATAAAAACAAAAATAAAAATAAAATAAAATAAAATTTCAATCGTATACAAAAAAAATAAACAAGTAATAAATAATAATGAGCATACATATGTATGCAATAACAATAATAAACCATAATAAATAAATATATATATACATATATATATATATATATATATATATATATACATGTATACACTAATGGTTATATTACTAGTAGCGCCTCCTTTTTTTTTTTTATAGTAACACTAACCATGGTAAATATGAACACATAATCAAAGATATACACCGTATATATAGAGACAAAAATTGTTGAAACTAAGGAAACAAACTTATAATTAGATTATGGAAACCAAATATCCTAAAATCAGTGAATTATTATACAAAGGTAAGCAAACAGTCAGATTATGGAAATAATATAAAGTTAATATGAATATTCGATATACTCATGGAAAATTATCAAATCGAAAATTGGTATAGAACCCTAAAAATTAATATGCTACACATGAAATAAATACTAAATGTGAATGATGATAACCCTACATGTGAACATTAATTACAGCAAAAACCCTAAATAGCTCTAAACAATATGGATGTCAAACAAGGACTCTCTTAATTAAATAATTACAACAACTATTCCAACCACATATTAAACATGCAATAATAATATGGACTATTCAACGAATAAAACGAATTAAATTTTAAATGTCCAAACAAATTCCAACTATAAAAATTTCTACACTCAAGAAAATTAACTTACATGAATAATACAATCAAAACTTACACTGAGTACCAAAAATTAAAATAACTATAAAAATCATAAAAACCTATATACCTGCATACGCAAAGAAAAAAAAAAAATCAAGACATTAGATATTAGGACGAACCAAAACTAGCAAAAATAACAAAAATAATAATATTAACTAAATACTATGACGAATAGTATATCAACATACATACATACATAGCCTAGATGTAAATATTACTAAATACTACAACAAATGTTATATTAATATACGCACACCAAATACCACAATAGATATTATATTAGTACGTACCCACATGCAAATACAAGAAAAAGAAGTAATAAAAAGAATAATAAAAATAAAAACTTGAACTTTAAAATAAAACCAATATACGTATATATATAAACCCAATTAAATGTATGATAAAAATTTAAACTTTACATGTGCATGCATATGTATATATATATATATATATATATATATATATATATATATATAGGCATATATATGTGCGCGTGTATGTGTGGCTTGCATGAAAGGAGCTTACCACCCGGGATGAGTTGCTGCAAAGGGAA
Source organism: Malania oleifera (assembly GCF_029873635.1). NCBI lineage: Eukaryota > Viridiplantae > Streptophyta > Magnoliopsida > Santalales > Ximeniaceae > Malania > Malania oleifera. The sequence goes on along the minus strand of NW_026651985.1, from coordinate 14,483 downwards.
GGACCTGCTCCAGATGACAATGATGATGAGGCCTGCTCCAGCTATTCTCTCCAGCGATGAGGACCCAACCTGCTTCCTTCTTCCCGTCTGATACTACCAAAGGTGACGACCTCGTGATCTGGCGTGACGGTGGCGTTCGGGAGACCACAGAGCTGGGTCACCGGAGCTGTTGCTACTGAGGGGGTGGTCGGTGCAGCAGGGGAGGCCACTGGTGTCTTTATTGGCTGCTTGGTTGCAGGCTTGCTAGGTTCGGTGGTGAGGACGAAGCAATGAGGAGATGGCTCCTGTGGTTGCTGCTTGTGTGTGCAGATCCGAGGAAGCTATGGGCGAGGTTATGGCTGTGTATGGGGATGGATGAGGGAGAGGACCAGAAGAAGAAGAGAAAGAAGAAGCAGAAGAAAAAAAAAAAATTTTGGCCTGCTGTGCACTGCCGTGCTCCCCTTCCCCAGCTGTGTGGCCTGCTGGTGTGGAGGATGCCGAGAGGTCTGCTGGTTGTTCAGAGGGTTGCTCGGATGGAAGTTTGGGGGCTGCTGTGTGGAGGTCCAGGGGTTGCGGAAGATGAGCAGAGAAGCAATTTTTTTTTGCTCTCTTTGATTCCTGGCAGTGCCCCTTTTGCTGCGCTGCTCCCCCCGAGTCCCTTATGTGTGTGAGTTGCCTGTGCCTATATAGGCAAAACTAAAGGATGAAGGGGCTCGGGTTTCCGCCCCCATCCTCTCACGCTCTTCTTTTTTTATTTTTTTATTTTTATGTTTCCTTTTTTTTTTATACGTTTATGGTAATAATATATAAGTATAATACTAATAGGGTATGAATGATATAATAATAATAATAATAATAATAATAATAATAATAATAATAATAATAATAATAATAATAATAATAATAATAGTAAAGTAATAATAATTATAATAATAATACTACTACTAGTAATAAATAATAATGAATAATAATAAGAATAATCATAGTAAGGTAAAAATAATAGCAATAATGATAATAAAAATACTAAAGTAATAATGATAATGAAATAATAATAATAAAAAAATATATATAGAAATAATAATAATAATAATAATAATAATAATAATAATAATAAAGTAAGATAATAAAAATAATTATAATAATAGTAAAAATAAATATAATAGAAATAATAATAATAATAAAATAATAATAATGATAAATAAAAATACTAAAAATAATAATGATAACAAAAAACAATAATAATAATAATAATAATAATAATAATAATAATAATAATGATAATAAAGATACTAAAAATAATAATGATAACAAAATAATAATAATAAAATAAATATTAATAAATAGTAATAATGATAGTACTAATCACAATATAGGAAAATAATAATAATAATAATAATAATATATCAAAAATAATAATAGTAAAGTAATAATAATAACAATGAAAATAATAAGAGGGAACCCCTTGTTCTATTTGGTTAGGACAAAAATAGGGTGTCTACAGCCATCAAGGGATGCCACAACGTTTCTATAATTTATGAACATTCTTAAACTTGCACTAGGATTGATGTGTTCTCTTGGAAGATGGTTGGAAAGAAATGCTAGAATTATTAAAGGAGTCAATGTTTCTAAGACCCTTTTAACATCTTCCTTTTGCCTTAAGCCCCTTTGATGGTTGTTTGCCTCATCTATACGAGTATTTTTAAACATATTTTAAATTAAGAAAATATTAATATTTTGTAATTAATAGTTTCATTAATAATTTTTTTAATTATTTATAATTAAAATTTAAATATTTTATATTAAGAATAGTAAAAAATTATTATTTTTAATTAATAATAATCTTATTATTAAGGTATATTTATAACATATTACTATCATATTAAATTATTATAAAACTAATATTATTAATTAAATTTGAAATTTTAATTTATTTAATGTTAATTTAAATTAATAAATAGTTCTTGTTCAATCCAAAATTGAATTATAATAACTAATATATATATATATTTGAATATATTTAAAATAAGAATATTAATATTTTTATAGTTAAAAATTTAAATAATAATTATACTAATTTTATAATTTTAATTCTCTCTCTAACTTGACTTACTGAGAGCTCTTTCATATCATTAGAGAGTGCATTGAGCTTTATTTTAGAAATAGTTATTTGTACCGAAAATTTATATTTGTACTAGTTTGACTTAGTCTGGTAATTGAGCTGAGGAGACTCAGACTCGTACAGAGAATTGGTTTGGTTCCACCCGGTAAGTGAACTAGGGAGACTCCACCATGTAAGGAAAACTGGTTTGGTTCTGCCCGGTAAGTGAACTGAGCATATATCGCCTTATAAGGAGAACATGTTTGGCTTAGCCCCGTAATTGATCTAAGGAGACTCCGCTGCCCCGTAAGAAGAATTGTAAACGGCATCGCTTCGCTCGATTAAGTGAGCAAATAATGGAATCCTCTTGCTGGTTAGCTTGAGGCAGGGTCATAGTTTGGATTGGTCGAACCTTGATAAAAATAATTGTGTTATTCTCTTCCCTATACTCTTTACTTTCTAGCACTTGCATGTCTATATATATTAGACTGCTGTGTATGATTTAAATATTTGCATATCTCAATATCAGTGGAATTAGTAATTGCTTAGATAGACCTTAGGTTTCGATATACTGATTGTGGGATTTGAAATTAGGGAAAAGTGACTTAGGATTTTTGAACACCCAATTCACCCTCTTTCTTGGGAATACACCATTCCTGTCAATTCGTATCAGAGTCTTGTTGCAAAAAGTTTAACCGCTTGTGTTAAAGATCGCAATGGCTCTTGCTGGTGTATCCCCACTCGGTGAGGGACAGTCATTTAATAGGCCTCCATTGTTTCGTGGTGTTGATTACACCTCGTGGAAACAATAAATGAGTGGTTTTATAAAATCTATGGATTGAAGGGCTTGACAAATGATTGTTAAGGGAAATTGTATGCAAATGATATTAGGTTAATGCATGCAAATTCAAATGTCATGGATATGTTATTTTGTGCATTAGATTCTAATGTTTTTCTTGCGATCATGGCATGTAAATGTGTGAGGGAAATGTGGGAAGAGCTTGAAAAGAAGTATGGAGAGACCCAGGAGAAAAAGACCGCCACTCCAAAAGCTCCAAGTTCAAATAATCAGGTAGTGCGTGGCAAATCATGGGCAAATAGCATTAGCAAATGAAGTGGTATATGATCCTCATTCTATATTTATTGATGATTCCTATGCTGATTCCTATGCTATATCATGTGATGAATCATCTGATGCCTCCTGTGAAAATTCCGCTAAATCTAGTGATAATATTGTTAATGATGCATGCATTGATTCATGTGATAATTTATGTAATAATCTCTTCTAAATGCTCCTCTGAGCTCAATAGCGATTTAAATATTTAAGAGTATTTATTCTTTACCTTTCTCATAAGCTCTCAGACTTTAAATCAAATCATTTAGAGCTTTATTTCCTTAGGAATGTGTTGAATGGCTAAACTGGTTGCATTAGGTGTCAACTAGATAATGTAATAAAAATTCAAGAAAACCTATGAACATGTAGTTAAAATTCAAATTTGAAAAGTAAGGTGTAGTCCCAAGAGGAGAGGTGAATTGGATTTAAAAACTTTCTTTTAATTCCTTTCGAGAATTCTTAAACTTGTTTTATTTCTTTTAACCAATTCTTAACTTTTTTGTTTAACTCTTTAATCACAAAAGAACTTAAATTCTTTTATCCAATCAACAACACTATTGCTTAGCCAAACAAGTAATCAATCATTCAATTAAACCAATCAAGCACAATGTTTAAACCTGTAGACACCCTATTTTTGCCCTAGCCAAATAGAACGAGGGGTTCCCTTTTTATTATTATTATTAGTATTTTTATTAGTTTATTTATTCTTACTATTATTATTATTAACTTTCATTAGTCTTATTATTATTACAATTATTATTATTTTATTTATTATTATTATTATTATTATTATTATTATTTTTCATTAGTATTATTATTATTACTTTTATTTTTATTTTTACTTCTATTTATAGTATTAATTATTATCATTATTATTATTATTTATTTAATATTATTTTTTATTATTATTAGTATTTTTATCGTTATTAGTACTATTATTATTATTTATTTCTGTTATTATTATTATTACTATTATTATTATTATTATTATTTTACTATTATTACTATTATTGTTATCTCCATTATTATTAATATTAATATTTATTTTTGTTACTATTATTATTATTATTATTATTATTATTATTATTTTTTAGTATTACTATTATTATTATTAGTTTGCTACAATTATTATTATTATTATTATAATTATTATTATTCATATTATCATTATTATTAGTATTATTTATTATTATTATTATTATTGTTATTCTACTTATTATTATTATTATTATTATTATTATTGTTAGTATAGGGTTAGGGTTTTGAAGGGAAAGCCTTTAAAAAGGCTTGAGGGGGCTGCGCTGAAGAGGACGGCTGGGGGGGAGCAAAAACAAGAAAAAATCATCTTCCCCGCCTCCATCCTCTCTTCTCCTTCTCCGGTTGAGCCTCCATCCCAGCCTCGTCGACAACGACCCTCTCCATCACCCTCAATTCTCCCCGTCTCTCACGATGCCCCCTGTTGCAACCCTCGGATTCCAGCCCACCACTCCACAGCACAGCAGTCCCTGAGCCCTTCTCCACCACCCTCTGTAACAGCTTCCAGAACAGAGTCACACCCGAGCCACCATCAGTCCTCCTCAGCCCTTCCAGCAGGCCTCTCGGCCTCCTCCACACCAGCAAACCACCCCTGCTGCTCCTCTGGTCACACCAGGCCCGAAGGCCACCAGCGACAGCTCCAATCGAGGCTGTCTCAGGCAGCTCCAACCCAGACAGCCCAATACATCGTCGCCGTCGCCGTCGCCTACGCCACTTGCCGTCGCTCTCGCAGCAGCTGTCTGCGCCAGCATCCGCCAGCAGTCACGCCGGATCACCCGCCATCGCCAGCTTCCTCTGCTACACAGTAACCCGAACCACCCAGTCCTCTCTGCTCCAGATTTCCGGCCATCACCATCTCAAGTCCCGGCTGAGCCACCCTCTCTGTAAGTCTCCGCACACACGCACGCAAACACCAGGCATGCAATTTCTGATTCATTTATTTTTATCTCTTTTTATTTTTCTTTTCTGGTCTTTTCTTGTGTTGAAAACTAACATTTTTTTTTTGTTTCTGTTTATGCAGGCCTGTGTAATATTTAAGGATTTTTTTTTATTGTTATTTTTAATTGGTGTTATTAATCTATTTTCCTGCAGGATTTTTTTTTTTTTTTTTTCTTCTTTTTGACCTTTTGTAGTAACTTTAATTCAGGTTTCATATAAGTATATATATATATTTGACGTCGATTTATTTCATTTTTTTATTTATTATTTTGCAGGTTTTGTTTGTGTCATAGTATTAATTTAGGTTCAAATTTTTATTGTTTATATTGATGTATGTTAAATAAGGAATATGGTTGTCTTTTATTGTAATACTTTCATTAGTGTGTGATGTTTTGGTATGCTACTCGTTATCATGTTTATATTGTTTCTATGTTCATCTAATATATTGTGGTATTTATAGGTATTATTATGTTTACATATTATTATGTGTTTCTTTATGTATAGTTCATTAAGTTTGGCTTTGTGTTTATATTATTCTTATGATGGTGTGTATATCTTAGTTTGTAATTATTAGTTTATTACCATGTTATTTTAGTTCATTATTAGTTTATCTTTATTATGGTGTTTTGGTACTAATATTAGGTTATCATCCTGGTTATTGTTATTATTATTATTGTCAGTATTATTAGTTTATTATTATGGTGTTATATTACTTTAGTTTATTATTAGTTTATCTTTACTATATTATGTTACTATTTCATTAGTTTCTCTTTATTATGATATCTTTAGTACAGTAGTATGTATAACTTATTGAGAATTTTTAGTATTTTAATATATATATATAGTATAAACTTACTACAGTGTGTATTTCTTATTACGTGTTATGGTACTTATTGTTATTATTTTAGTATTATTATATTGTTTTTCCATTATTAAATATTTTTAATTTTTAATTTTTATTTTATTTTATTTTATTTTTCAATCCCTATGATTTAATTGCGGGGGGTATTAGCCTTTGGGCTTCACGTACCCTAAGCTCTGAGGGAATATATGTATATATTTATTTATTTACTCATTTTTCATGTGTGTTTATTAATTCATAAAAGGAGTAGTTTAAAGAATTATTAGATTAACTTAGGGATAATTTCAAATTAATTAGGTACCGTTCGTAAGAACGGGCGCGTAGGGGGTGCTCGTACCTTCCCCTCGCGTAACCGAACTCCCGACCCCAACTCTGGTAATGTAGACCGATTCTACCCCTAACGGGGTAGTAATCATGTGTTCTAACCGCACTAAAGGTTAGTGGCGACTCCGACATTCCATGTTTTTCCTTAAAATTAATAAAAATGATTTTAATTTCGCCGCCCGGGGCACACGCGCTCCCGGGACGCCGCGACAGCTTGGCGACTCCGCTGGGGACCCCACTTAGAGAGTCAAGCCAATAATTAATTAGAAATTATCCCAAGTTCAAATTTAATAAATCTTTTAATTACTCCTTATTTTGTGAATATTATAATTCGTAAATAACTTTGATTAATTGTATATATTTTACTTCCATAATTTGTAAATAACCTTAATTAATTAAAAATATTTTGTTTCCTAATTTTTTTGAATATTCAATGTAGATATTTTGTTTCCAAATACTTTGAAAAAGCATATTAATTGTAAGATATTTTGAACAAGTATAGTAATTATAGATATTTTGTATATTAAATCGTAAATATTTTGTTTCCTTATTCTTTTGTTTCTAAATTTTTTGTGAATAAACATATTAATTGCATATATTGTGTTTCCTTATCTTTTGAATATATATATATATTAATGGTAGATATCTTGTTTCCATATTGTTTATAGCATGTGAATAAATGAGGGGATAGTGGGATTAAATTAAAATTTGAATTCACACACTCTCACGCTCTATACCCGAGCTTTACCTGCTAAGATTAGATAGGGGTGTAATAGCGTTTGTCCCTTCGTAGCTTAAGCTTGATGGGACCCGCGAACCACCCCGCTCAATGCGAGTTTTGTCCGGACCCCTATGGGGGAGGATGAAATTTCAAATTGGGAACCTTTTTGTCAATAGGGATTAGAGCCTACCCACACGTACTTGTCCATAGTTTTCCCTTAACTAGGATAGAGCCATGAACAACCCTATATATGTGTACCTACCCTAGGTTGGGACAGGAGCCACATCCTTCTCCATGAATAGTGTGTTGTATATATGTTGGGGAATACTTTGTATTATATCATGCATTTGACATACATTTAGGCATACATACTACTTAGCCAGTATTCTAAAAAAGCCCAATAATGAGACCATGGCCCATCCTTTCAAAAAAAAAAGGGAAGCACTTGGCCCAAACATTTTAAAAATATGGGTCGGCCCAACCCTTTTCAAATAACTCGGGCCCAATTCTTTAAAAATAAATCTTGGGCCTGACCTTTTCCTAAGCAAAAACTCAGCCCATGCCTAAAGTTTCCAAAAGGGGCAAACCCAGATTTCAAAAGAGGACTTCAACCCCATTGCCTAAAAATTTGGGCCAACATTTTTTCAAGTAATCCAAGCCCAATTCCTTTTCAACTAGGGCCTTAACCCATCATGAAATAGCTCGAAGCCCATATTTTAAAATACTTGAGGCCCAAGTACACATTTAAGTCCACAAGTCTGCATTGAATGAATCCTACGAGTTGACTAGATTGGGTCAACCCTAACCTCAGAACATAATCTGACCCTTCATGGAATCTAAGGTAGATAGACTATCATCAAGGAAATGAAGGGTTGAGGGAGAAATTGAATTGAAATCGTCACCCATCAATGGTCGTGTTAATCTTTGAAATGTTCATTAGTGGAATTTTTCTAGAATGCTGGCTAAGTAATTAGTTAGGTTACATTGCATCCATGCATAATTTCACACATAGTCATGCACGATAAGTCGAATACATGTTCATATCATTATTTGTATGTATAAGTGCACTAGTTGCATCCATGCATAAACACCCATTGTATAACCTTATCGTGCATTCCATGCTCAATTTCATTACTATACATGCATAGTCATCTCCAATGAGTCAGTAATCATATCCCAATTTCCTGTAAAACCAGTGTGCCAAGGTGGTGAAATCGAGATTTGAAATTCTAAAAGCAGGCGAAACAGAACGGTTTCTGCACATCCTTTTAAGTTCTTGACAAAGGGTTAGACTCATGCGGAAGGGTCTAGAAGGTCAGATGTGCTCTCCCGCACCAAATCCTAAAGATGTCCATCAAGATGTGCGAAAAATTAAGAATCAGATGGAGGAGGTAGCCCCCTCATGGAGCCAAACTACACGACTTCCAAAGCAGGCAGTTGAAAACAAGCCTTTGTTCCAACCATGGTTGATGGAGTCGCTAGCTGGTCTAGGCTTAAGCCTACACACATTTGTCCTATCAACCCAGGATATGAAACCTCAACTGGAGAGAGATGTCCAAGTTCCGCCCTTCATCAATCCTAATATTCAAGAAAGGGGAACAGCTAAAGAAATGGGCAAAGAGCATATACCTAATGAAGAAATGGATCATAAGAATGAAGTCTGGGAAGAACAGCTGCAAGCTGTGCAAAAGGCAAACATGTCTGGCTCATCGGATGCTTTCAATCCTTGTCTAATGTCAAATTCGATCTTACCCCAAAAGCTCAAAGTCCCAAATTTTGCAAAGTTTAGTGGGTCTGAGTGTCCACTAGCTCACTTGGGGATGTATTTACAGAAGATGGCCGCATATTGTGATAATGATGATCTGCTCATCCATTGTTTCCAAAGTAGTTTAACAGGGGAAGCTCTAGAATGGTGTCGCCAAGTAAAAGTATATACATGGAGAGATCTAGCTCGCGCTTTTATGACTCAATATCGCCAGGAGGCAGTTCTAATTTCAAAGAGTAGGGAGGAGAAGACGAGCGATTGCTCTTATCAAAAGAGGGAGATGACAGCCCAGAGTTGCCCTATGATAGGAAAAGGGAAAGTAGTTTACCCATATCCATGTGTTGCCCATTTCCCTAAAAGGACCCTCAAGAATAGTCCCAATCGGGCAGTCATCCAAGAGCAAATTGAAGATGCAATCAATATGGGGAAAGCAAAGTGCTCGGAGTCAGAACGAAGCCTTGTTAAATGGGTTGATAGAAAGAAAAGTAAGAAAGCCCAAATGACACAAGAGCAATGTTGTCAGACAGTCTCGCACATCAAATCTAAAAGCAACCTCGTTTTTAGACACCATGATGATCAGACTGTACATACAGGCACAAGGCCTTTGGTCATGCCCGCCCATGTTCAAACACAAGATAGAGGTGTCCAGAGGAAAGTCAGAAAGATAGACCGTATCCCGATGACCTACGCAGAATTATTTCCACAATTGGTTGAAAGACATCTAGTTGCGCCTACGCCTAGAGCGTTGGTAGAGTTCCCTTACCCAAGATGGTACAACCCAAATGCTCACTGTGAGTATCATGCTAAGGCAATAGGCCATTCAATTGAAAAATGCTGGGCCTTTAAGCATAAAGTACAATCATTGAGAGAGGCTGGTTGGTTAACCTTCGATGTCAAGCAACCAAGGGTCTAGGGGAATCCTTTTCCCAAACACGAGGAAGGAAGTGGTTAACATATCAGAGAGGTTCCCAAATCAATGGTTTCGGTTGTTATCCATAGAGGCTAAGGTGTTGGAGTACTGAGCTTTTTGACTATCTAATCCTTTTCGGTTGATATTCTTTTGTTTTCCCCATTGTTATTTGCATTTTGTGATCCGTGGACGCCTGTGTCTCGGAAGATTTTCTATATTCAATAAAATGAATTATGCATCTTACTTGCATTATGAGTCCAGTCGCCAAATATTGTTTGCTTATGTTTCATGCGGGAATAGGGAAAGTAATATTGCTAGTGTTCATGAGCTAGAAAGAGATATTAAAGGATGAAACAATCATTGCATTCAGAGGTTATGAAGAAGTTTTTTTTACTTTCCAAGGAGTTCAACAAGGTGGCTGCACTGTTTTGATAAATTAATCACTCATGTTTTGATCAAATGATGGATGGCCCTCTTTGGCTGACCAGTTATCCCTAAAAGAACCCAAATAATGATTTACCATTTGTTAACCAAATTGAGCCTAAATGTTAAACCAGCTTTTTCTTAAAAGTCAGATCACCAAAAATTCAACCTGGGTTTGGGTCCCTTAGCGTTTGGCAAATCATTTGAGACAATAGTCATTACCAAAAGGATGGCAGGCCATTATTCTGCTACCCAAAAGAAAGTCAAAAAAAAAAAAAAAAATCCCTTGCAAACCCTGTTTGAGCCTGAATGATTCATTTCTTGATTAACCCGTCAAAGGATCACACCCCACACTGGGGCAGTTTTTTTAAAAAGATTGGTCCCAATTGAAGTTCAAATGAAAATGAAGGCAAGATTCCTTTATAAAAGAAAAAGTGAAAGTTGGAGGAAAATAAGGAAAAGAAGATTAAAAGAAAAAAAGAAAAGAAAAGCAGGAGGAAGAAGGAAGAGAATGAGGGACTTACTACATATGTGATCTTTGACCAAATTACCCTTGATGAAATTGATGATTTTGAGCCTTATGTAACTCCTTTCTTCTTTAACCCATATCCTTAGCCTACATTACGGTCCAAATGAAAGTCCTGACCAAATTGGTATACATTGTTGTCTTAAATGATTTGTCAGACTCAATGTTGGGTCTGAACTACCTAATGACCTGATCCTGTAAAGGTACGTAGGCAGCTTGTTTAATAACAAGTTCGGTCAACATCTTGCAAAACGCCTCAATTCGAACTAGGGGCATAAAACATTATTTGGGGTGGTATTTTTGAGCCTTAGTTTCCCTTTTATTCTGAAATCCTACATCCTTAAGCCTACGTTTCGTCCCGAGTCTTAAAGACCATCTTGAGATCAAAGCTGGGTTGATGAAACAGGGAACAGTTGAAAAAGAAGGACATCATCTAGGCTGGGAAATCAACGTTAATAAACGACTTTTGAGATAACTGGTATGAATTTTTCCTATGATAGCATTGAAAACATGGAAAACATTTATTTGTGCAGATGGGCCTTTTGATTTAGCAGTTGATGTCAGAGTTGCATAATCATTTCCTCATTCCATACAAAAAAAAAAAAAAAAAGAGAAAAGAAAAGAAAGAAAAGGAACCTTTCTTATTCTTTAGAGCATTAAAAGGAGATGGATAGTCAAAGAGTTTCAGAATCACCAGAAAGTTTCTATAAAGAGATCCTTGTGGAGAAAGAGCAGTCAAACTAAGGCAAATGTTATGTCAAGTTCAAAAGGGATCCAACAATAGAGTCCAGATCGGATGTGCTAATGAATGTTAACTGGGCAAATTCCGAGTTGAGTCTCAGTAGGTCCCATGTCCACTCAACAGCCTCTTCCTTATCATATTGGAATAAGAATCAGAGTTTTAAGACAGCTGTACGGTCCATATCACACTGGGACAAATTTTGTGATTTTTTAGTCTGAGTCAATCCACTTTAATTGGATTATAACGAAATTAAGCCAATATCAGTCTTCCTTTTAACAGCATATCCATCTCATATATTCTTCCATTTTTCATGTGGGAGACAAAACAGGGAGTCATTGATCAGAGTGCATTGGAGAAAGATTCATGCATTGTCAGCATTACTAGATTTCATATTTGCCATGCATTCCATGCATTATCCATTCATCTCATGCATTGTCCTGATTTCATGCATTGTCTGCATTTCATGCATTGTCATTCATTGCATGGCATTACCTACATTTCATGTATTACCATAACATCTTATGCATTGCCCTGCCCATTTCACTCATTACCATACATCTTATGCATGCATCGCCCTGCCTGATTTATCACTGTTTGCCATTGCATTTCATGTATTACCGTGCACTCATCTCAATCATGCATTTCATTCAACACCTTACCATATCTCATCTCATGCATCGCCATTGTGCGTTTCGTATATATTACACAAAAAGCAATAAAAAATAAAAAAAATCATACTATACTCATCAAATTTAGCAACATGCATCATATAGGCGCGATCATTCATTCTAGTATCCACAACAGCATAGAGCACCCTCCTCTCACACTTGTCTTGATTTTTCGAATGACTATTTATATCCTTTGAAGGGGGGAAAAGAGAGTTTTTTCCCCCCCCTTGTGTTTTAAATATGAGCTTGGGTACTGACCCCAAGCACACATTGATTTACTTGGAAAATTGGGGCATTTGACCGCCCGCCCCTACACACATTGATTTATTTTGAACTAGGGCAACAGATCCCAAAGACCCAAGGGCATCATTCATTGCCATTCGGACTTTAAACCCCAAGCGCATTATCCAAATAGAGTAACACCGTTTCCATTTCCATACTCTTGCTTTCACATCTTGTTACTGGTTTCGGGTGGGGCTCGATCAGTCGTGTCCCTATGGTTCGGATTCTTACTTCGAAGAAGCAAGTTTCCCAGGCTTGATCATTGTTCCTACTGCCGGTTTCTTTCCATCGAAGCAGCCATCATTGTGTCGCATGGCTGGATCATCGAGTCCCTACGGCATCGGATTCCTTACAACTTCGAAGTCAGCCATCATTGTGTCTCATGGCTTGGCTCATATCGTGTCCCTCGGCTCGTATTCCTTACATTCGAATCAATCCATCATTGTTCCCATGGCTGGATCATCGTAGCCCTTACGGCTTCCGGATTCTTACATTCGAAGCAAGCCATCATTGTGTCCCAGTGGCTGATCATCGTGTCCCTACGGCTCGGATTCTTACATTCGAAGCAAGCCATCATTGTGTCCCCATATGGCTGGATCATCGTGTCCCTACGGCGTCTAGATTCTTCATTCGAAGCGCCATCATCATTGTGTCCCGCACTGTATCATCGTGTCCCTACGAGCTCGTGATTCTTACATTCGAAGGCAAACTCAATTGTGGTCTTCAGGGGCTGGAGCAGCGTGTCCCTACGGGCTCGGATTCTTCACATTCGAAGCAGGGCAGCCATCATTGTGTCCCATGCTGGATCACTACGGCTTCGAAGCAACATTCTTTACGATTCGTACATTCGCATCAAGCCATCATGTGTCCTAGTCTGATCTCGGTGCCCTACGGCTCGATTCTTACATTCGGCAACCATCATTGGTGTTCCCTAATCATGGGGGGGACTCCCCCTGGCTGGATGCCTTGTGTTTCCTCGACGGCTCGGCATTCTTACATTCGAAGCAAGAGCATCATCATGTGTGTCTATGGCTATGGCTGGATCATCGTGTCCCTACGGCTCGGATTCTCTGTCCATCGAAGGCAAGCCATCATTGTGGCCCCATGAACTGGATCACATCGTGTCCCTCCCTACGCTCGAATTCTTCCATTCGAAGCAAGCATCATGTGTCTACTGGCTAGCTCATCGTGTCCCTACGTCTCGGATTCTTCCATTCTAATCAGCATCATTGTGTCCATGGCTGGATCTCGTGCCCTCACGGCTCGGATTCTTACATCGAAGCAAGCAATCTTGTGTCCTTCCCCTGGCTGGATCAATCGTGTCCCCTACGCTCGGCTCGGATTCTTTACTTCGAAGCAAAGCCATCATTGTGTCCCCTGGCTGGATCATCGTGTCCCTACGGCTCGCTTCTTACTTCGAAGCAAGCCATCATTGTGTCCCATGGCTGGATCATACATCGTGTCCCTCCCTACGGCTTACCAGGATTCTACAATTTCGAATCAAGCCATCATTTGGTTGTCTCACAGACTGGATCTCCGTTTCCCTAACTGGCATGCGAATATTCGTTACAATGTTCGAATCTGACCAATCATTTGTGGCCTATGGGCTAGATCATTCGTGTCCCCTATTATTAACTCTCGGAGTCTTCCATCGGAATCTAACGCCATCACTTAAGGTGTCCCTGGCTGATCAATCTTGCCCTACGCTAACATTCCCTACAAACAGGGACTTCGGTATATCTACATTTCGAAAGCTAAATAAAGCCATCATTTAGTTTCCTCATGGCTGGCTCACATCGTGTCCGCTACGGCTCTGATTTCTTCTTACATTCAAGGCCAATCATTTTGTCCCCATTGCTGGATCATCGTTGTCCCTACTTCTCGGCCTTCTTACATTCGACTCAAAGCCTCATTGTGTTCCCAATGGCTAGGATCATCGTATCCTCCCTACTATAACGGCTTATAGCTTCATTCTTCCATTCGCAGGCACGCCCCCCTGTGTACCTCACAGATAGGATTCTTTAAATCTATATGCTGCATATCGTCCTCTGGTTGGCAAAACTAAAACAACTCCTGATTGAACACCTGGAAAAGT